>NW_024582718.1:377192-440832 GCF_018398535.1 Haplochromis burtoni
TGACTTCATTTTACTTGAATAGCCTTGAATTTAATGTTGTTAAGCAGAAAAGGGAAAGTGTGTAGCTCTGCAATCCAAAGGAATATTTTAAAAACTTCTTCCATGCTTCTATTATAACGGTTATAGAGTAGTCCATTTCAGACTTGTTCACACTCTGTGTAGTCACTTTAGTTTAGCCTGATGAATTGAATGGGCAGTTATTTACACATCTGTGCAAGCTAATGTCACACAGATTTTGTATGGCTTTGTTAGGCAAGATTTATATTTATGTATGATTTATTTTGTATGTACAGCGTACCTTTCAGTTTTCTATTAATTGAATAATTGTTTTTCTTAACCATGAGGGCAGTGTAGATAAGCTCCATTAGTTTAATTGGCATGAAAACTATTTTTATTCCGATTATGTCAGGTCAAATGAAAAAGCCTTTACATTTCATGCAGCCGATTTGTTGCATCACATTAGACTTTGATAGACCACATTCGAATGTCTCACACATACTCACAGCCATTTTCCTCTATTATTTACTTTGTTTGAAAAGGGTGCAGTCAGCTTGTTCTTGTTTGTATGTACAGTGTAAATGTGCTTCTTGGCAAAATCTTTGGTAAATATTTATCAAAGAATAAATTGGTTTGTAAATTCATAGTACAAGGTAGTGCAACTTCTCAGTCAAGTGAAACTCCCACACTTGCTCCTGCGTTGATGTGCCAGTTTAAGAAAATTACATTTAAATGATTGTTTCTCAGAAACAGTCACATTATAGTGTCTGTTATCATGTTTTTTCCTCACACTGTTGCTTCTTCTGTGCAGTTGATGTATCTTTATCACTTGGCTCATTTGATTTCATTAACAAGTTGCTTTCTCATTGTCCTTATTTATCCAAAGACAGACTTGTCAGTCTTGTCAACACCAGTTTTTAAGTGTCCACTGTGTTTACTTTCCGCACAGGTCCATTCTCAGACGTGGTCACCACAAATCTCAAGCTCTCCAACCCTACAGACAGGAATGTGTGCTTTAAGGTGAAGACGACAGCGCCGCGTCGGTACTGTGTGCGGCCAAACAGCGGAATCATCGATGCAGGCACCTCAATCAATGTCTCAGGTAAGGATTCAGGGAAGTAGGACTGAGTCAAGTTTATTCACTCGCTGCTTAAAATGGGGTTAGGGTTAGCCTGTGATAAAATGACATGTTAGATCATCTGTCTCAAGTCTTTTAATGGATTGAACAATCATTGCTGCTTATGTGTGAACTATACTGCTGGTCTGTATACATCTGGGAATAATTGGGATCATTATTCTTTCAACAGAGCACCTAGTAAGTTGGGATGGATGATTCTTATACTTCTTAAGAAGGATAGACTTTATACACGGTAACTTACAGAACTCATTGGTTGTCAAGTCAGTATGAAGACAGTGTTATCCATATAATATATAAAGAGATTTGTTCTTGTTACATGAATTTAAAACTGCAACTGCGTGGTATTCCTCCCTCCTCCTTCCATTTTGAAGAAAGCAGGTACTGGCTAATGTTTCCATGTGTTCACCGTCTGTCATTTACAGTCCCAGACTCATTTTACAGTGCACCCTATCTGGTGTCAACAACTGCAGACTGTGTCAGTGGTGCCTGCAGTCAGCAGTGACAAACCAACTGAGTCCGCTCTGTCTGTTTCCTTCATTTTCCAGCCTTGTTAGACTGAGAAGGGTCACAGGTTAGAGCCTGAAAATGAGTTTGCTTCTCTGAGAACGTACTCACAGTGGCAGCTGTATAGGTATAGTCTGTGGTTACTTTAAGTCCTATGTCTTTAGGGAGTACTCAGGCTGTATTGAAGCAGGGTGTTTAACAGGATAGAACTGAGGCTGTATTGCAGGACATGTGGCTTTAAAAAAAGAAAAAGAAAAGTTGAACACATGCGTTCTTTCAATGAAAAGCGGAGGATTATTTAAGATCTTACATACATATTGTAAATTGATGAAAATTTTTTTCATCACTTTACATTTTGGATTATTTTTTTTCTTTTTTTCATTAGTATGTGGTTGTGTAGAGTACTAAATGATAGCTCTGTGGCTCTCCTGTTGGTTTGACATCTTTTATCACTGCAAGTGCCCATTAGCACAGTGCTGGTTTTGGCCAGTGCACTTTAATCTCCATTTCATTTTGGCACACAGAACACCACTTAATACATATGTTCTTTATTTATAGTTAAAAAAAAAGACTTAACTAAATATTGCTCAGTAAACAATGCATGCTAATTAAGACTAATTTACATGCCTTGTTGTGACTTAATACTAAAGGCAAAAAATGAACTACTATCAACAGATGTCATAGGTGCTTAATCCAATGTACAATCCATCTACAGTACATTTAGAAGCATTTCCTTTCTGAAAATAAGAACACAAACATCCTGCAAATTTTAACATTTCCATATATGCTATTTACAAGGTTAGTAGTTTGATTTATCTATTTGAAAGAAGAGACTATTTTTTTTACTTTTTAACCTCCTGATTTATTACTGTGAATTTAAGTATACGTTAGTAGTGTTGGTTCACCCTAAAACACTGATTTCATTTCTTTAAATGAAACTCAGCATTGACTGAGACAGCCGTAATATTACAGAATAGTTTGAAATATAACTTCTGGAGTTTTGCGAGCAGTTGTTAGCTGAATGTTGACATTTTCAAAGGGGTATGAATAAGCATAAGCCACAGTTCACAGTTTTCAGTAATTTTGAGGTGGTGGTATTACAGCCATGCACCAGCACAGGCAGCAATGAGCAATATGGCTGTTGAACTCAAGAAATTCAAAAAATGAAAAACAATTAAACCTCAACTTTCAGATTTTATGCTTTGTAAACCTCGAGATTAGAACCGTCGAGTTTTGTGTAATAAAAAAATATAAAGAAGAGTTTTGTTTATTTTAAAGAAAGCTTCATGTCAGTGTGTTTCCTTCCTGGTCTTAAAAGCTCTCTGAAACACTGGACTGTTTAAGAAGTCGAAATAAACACTGCAAGTTGCTATACCAACATTACTAATAAGAATAAACTTTTCTGTATACTGAATGCATGAAAGGTCTCTCCCAAAATAACTTGCCAGTATCTGCACTGGCGATATGACCAAAATCTCATATCCCGATATAAGAATTCTATCGTCCGATAACGATATAAATCACACAAATGTATCATTTTCTGTAAATTCTGTGAATCTCGGGCAGCTCGACTTGTGGGAAGTGTTTCCAGCTACACGTCATGTAGCTGGAGTAGAGTGTTTTAACCGATATATGAAACTATACATTTTTAGACATAAGTTGTAACGGCCGCCGTTTTCTTTGTGAGTATTTATTACACGGCGTGCTGCGGGGAAAAGCCTGTTCTAACGTTTGAGTCTAAGGTTTATTTTTTAGCACCTGGCGGCTCTTTTTTACTTCTCATCCGTAAATGATCTGCTCTTTCACGTGATTCAGTTTATTTTTGAAAAGTCTCAACAGGATCTTGAGCTTTATTGTGAAAGGTTTATGTGGAACATAAACAAGCGGACACGCGATGCTGTTACCGTCGTTTTTGGTAACCACAACGCATAAAAACAGGCGCTTGTCCGTCCGTAGTGTGGTTATATAAAATATAAGAGAAAGAGAGAACTTTAAGAAATTAATATAGCCACTACAGTGACCATCAAAACGATGAAAAAATATTGCCGTAAAGAGTTTATTTTGCGACACCACAAAACAAACGATAGCGTAAAATGAAACTATAGATGTTTTTTATATCGTCATCTGATATATCGTTATATCGAACAGCCCTAATCTGCACTGAGGGACGAACTCAAACATTTCGTTCGTGTCACACTCCTATAGCCTCTGTTTAAGAGGATTGCAAGTCATCTGTAACTTGTTTCAGTCCAGTTTGTCTCGTATTTCCAGGATGTGCACAATAGTTGCACAGACATCCTTGTGTACCACTGCATACCTACAAACCCATGATTTGCCATTTGTTGGCTTAGCAGTGGACTCGCAGTGCTTTTTGAAGCTCAGCTTTGCTGTAACTGTATATGTTGAATGTAGCTACAACCACAGGAATGTTTCTGGTCTTGATTGGTGTTATGTAGCAGTATCCAGTGGAAAAATATCTGGCATAAATGTTTAAAAAATCCTCGAGTCCACAAATATTGAGCTTGTTGTGGGAATATGTCAGAAGTTCTCCTGACATACTGGGGACAGAAAAGCAAAATACCTTCCCACAGTAAAACAAATAACAGTTTTGTTGTCGCTGCTGTCCGAATTGGTTTCATTAGATTGTCTTGTTCTCGTTTCCTCCATGCCTGTGTTATGACAGGACATGAAACTGAGTCTCCAGTCAAGTTCTCATTCATTCAGTAGTGACACATGGGTTTGAGCGTTTATGGCTGTGATCTTTTCTAATATTCACATTAGCTTGTTACCTACCAAGAGTCTTGTAATTGAAGTTGGACTCTAAATAGAAGCTGATTCCATGAAATATGTGGTGGATTGAAGTGCTGCTAATGTTGGGATATTTCTCGCTGTGATATACACATGGTGGTGTAGTCGGTTACTTTTTCCTTTTGAAATATATTAAATAAGATGGACCCAAGAGAGCACAATCAGGAGTAAGAGCCTGCTAACCTGAGAAGTCTGAATAAATATACATATTTATTTATATTTTATGTGAGTTTCATCTTATATGCTGGTAAATTTTCCCTCTTGGCTTCTTTCTTCACAACCCCCCCAACTTAGTTCTCTTCCTCACTCCCACGCTCCCACACCATATTGTCTCACTATGTTTGGTGATCTTTGACAAGGTCTTTGTGTTGACTAATACTGAACAAAGTGGCCAGGGAGTGCCCTGTGACGTATCAGGCTTCTCTTAATGAGATTGTAAAAGGTTGCTGTTATAGGTAGAGGGCGTAGTAATGAGCTTTTATGATCATATATCTTGTTTCATATCATATTGTTTTAATAATGTTGTTGGATTCACCTCATTTATCGTCATAATTTTTTGATCATTGCTGTGCTTAAACTTGGATATAATCCTCTATTCTTCTGGCCCACCTTCTGTTACTTAATCTTTGTTTTATTGCCAGACAGCTCTTTTTGTTTCTGTTTTCTTTTTTTTAAACTGTTGTATGCTGCAGATAATCCACTTTTTAAGGGGCCAGAGAAGTCTAGTATATTACACACTTACCGAAACTTACTGGCTTTTCTGCTTTTTTTTTGAATAGCATATTTGTAGACTAAGACCAACAAATACATTTTACAGCAGATGAATGAGTAAATCCCACTATAGTTGATCTCCAGGGCCTGCTTTACAGGAGCCAGTAGTTGCTTGTAACTCTGGTGTGAGCTGGTTTTCTCAGAGGACACAATTAATTAGTGACAGGAGAAATTTCTTTTAACCACCTCTTTTAACTTTCACCTCTCTAATGGTTACATTCATCATCAACAAACAGGCTGGCGATTACCCTTCTGTTTGACCGTGTTGATTACAATTAGCCTCTTTGAGTTTTATAAATTATTGCCCAGTGTGAAGAATACTAAATCATGCCATTAGCAGAAGTAGCTCTTGGTGTAAAGGTGTAATCAAAGGGGGTAGATCAAAGATGGTTTAAATCACTTTTTCTCCTACTGAGGCTGTGCTTTTTTCCATCTCAAGCTTTGACTCAGGATCATTTAATGTTATTCAGCGTTGCTTAAAGAACTTGCAAGCTTTCCTGACTCTATTTTCTTGTATTGTCCCCTTGGACCCAAGGTAGATGGCTGTGCAAATTGAGTCTGACTGAAACAGGACGTTCTCAATCTGTTCATGCCGTCTGTTTCTGATTTGCAATATTGAGCTACACTGATTGCTGTAATGGTGCACTACATCACTGAGGTTTTTCACTCTAGGGAGACTGGGGATGTGCCACATCTGAACACTGCCCTGATAGCTAGGCTGTTTGTTTCTAGGAAAAACCAAAGAATCATGCTGGCATTGTACTGATTTAAAAACATCTTTCAATTATATTGTGATTTAAAACCTGTAGTCAAAGGAGTAAAACATTTTCCATCAATAGCCATCTTCATCCTCTCTGCAATTCAGTCCCCTATACTAACATAAGAAAGGGATTGCTGTATATCATTGTTACAGCTCCTCTCAGTGACTGGAATAACATCAAATGAGCCACGAGTGGCTGTGAGGACTGATGTGGTGATGGGCTAAAGGAGTATTCCAGCTCCACACCTGCTTTCTGTTAGACTGATATGTAATGTTAAAGAAGAAAAAGACAGAGTTGGATGCTGTTAGAAAAATTACCCCTGAGGATTTTTGTAGATCTGTCAGTGTTTCGCCGTCATGGTAACATGAAGAAATCCTCTTTAGCCCCCCCCCCCTTTTTTTTTTCTTCATCATGGGCAAACTCAGACACCCTTTGCTCAGCCTGACAAATACACGAGATGCACAAGTATATAACTGTCAGTGCGCCCCAGGGCAGCTGTGGCTACAATGTAGCTTGCTATCGCCAGTGTGTGAATGTGTGTGTGAATGGGTGGATGACTGAATGTAGTGTAAAGCGCTTTGGGGTCCTATGGACTAGAAAAGCGCTATACAAATGCAGGCCATTTACCATTTACCATAAAAACTCAACGTTTTCTCTCTAAGCTGGGGACTGAACATTAGTTTAGACAGAAAACGTAACAAAGTTGGGAACCAAAATTTTATTTATTTATTTTATTGCCATGTTTCACTCACAAATCATAATCTCTTCCTACCTGTCTGCGGAAGTTCCTGCACGTGATTCAAACAAGAGATGTGTTTTCCCAGCTCCCTTGGGGATGGGAAGTGGCAGTGAGGTTTTTAAAAATGGGGAAATAAAACTGAGGTCTTCGCGACAAAATGAAACGATAGTATTCTTTTTGGGGATTTCCTGGGGTCTGGGCTGGAGCTTTGGTAACTTATCCAAATTTTTCCTTCTATAAATAATAATTCTTTCTTTACTGTTGTAAAATTTTTTCCTTTCTTTGCTTTCACATGCGCGTTAATTGCAAGCACCTTTTTAAACAGCATTTTCTTCTTTTTCCTTTTTATTTATTTAGTTTATTGATACTAGAGAGTCTTATAATTACAAGACAGTACAATTTAAAGAAAATATTCAGAAACAATTTTTGGAAGCAGACTAAATGTTTTTACTTTCTGTGCTGACATTAACTTTCTGTTTGTATTTCAGTTATGCTGCAGCCTTTTGACTATGACCCCAATGAGAAGAGCAAACACAAGTTCATGGTTCAGTCAATGCTAGCACCTCCTGACATGACTGACATGGAGGGAGTGGTGAGTGTGTCTCATTGTTCATAGCTTTTAGCATGTGCTTATTTGTACGTGCATGCTTTAAAACAGAAATACTTTGTACATAGATGCATTACAGTTATGCATATATAGGCATGTGATAGGATTAACCTCTTCCAAATATATCTGTTAAAATAAATGAGTCCTAAATTCAACATATGACACATTACACCATATCATTATTTAACTAAAACTAAACCAAAATGCAGAAGCAGTGTGTGAAAAACTAAGTACACACTTACTACTTTCATATGAATTTAGAGGGTAAGTAGCAGCCAGCTGTTTGCTAGTCAAATGCACTTGATTAACTGACTGTTATCGAGTGTGACCACATCTATAAAAGCAGGAGTTTTGGCAGTTTGCTGGTCAGCACAATGCTAGGGAGGAACAACCTGCACAAAACGTCATTTGGTGATAACCAAAGCATATCAGCACAAACACGTCATATCAACCTTCAGCCATAGTGGGGCAAGGGTTATAATTTGGACTTGTATTGTAACCACAGGACCTGTGTACTTTGCAGTCATTGAGTTAACTATGAACCTCTCTGTATACCAAAGTATTCCAGAGTCAAATGTGCGTCCAACAGCTTGGACAATGATCCCAAGCACAGCAGTAAATCCATGAAATAATGGCTGGATCATTGGAAAACCTTGATTCTTTTCTTTTTCAGTCAAAGTCCAGATCTCTGACTGAGTGAAATGTTGTGGCAGAACCTTAAATGCCTGCAAACCTCAATGAACTGAAGCAATGTTGGAATAAAAAATGGACCAACATTCCTCTACAACTATCTGAGTGACTGATGGTGTCAATGAATGCTGAAGGTTATTGCTGCCAAATGTGGATCAACATCATGGGGTGTAATTAGTTTTTGACACACTGGTTCTACATTTTAGCTTGATTTGTGTTAAATAGTGACACAGTGTAATGTGACGCTTGTGCCTGTGTTGAGTTTGTATTCAAATAATTCTAAAACCTAGTAACATTTTAGTTTTTTATTATGTCCTAAAACCTTAGAAGGTGTACTTTTTTCACATAACTGTGCATACATTAAATTTTACTGTGAAGGAAGAGGCTGTTAACTACGCCTTTCCCACACTTAATGCAAGCCTGTGCTGCAGTGCTGGCACGCAGCAACAAAACACATTTAGCACAGTTTAGTCATAACATCATGTGTGGTCTGAGAGACATCTTTGTGATGACTGGCCCACATTTAAACACCTACATACTTGTGTAGCTATCTCATTAATATGACAACAGGCATCTTGCGAATTTGTTTTAATGTAGTGACACACATGAAAATGCATAGAATCAACAAGAGGGACGGTTACAATAGACATGCTGTATTAGATCAGAGCTTGAACTTTGGTGGGGTTTTGTGGGTTTTTGTGCAAGGTTGTGGCTGTAACACAAGTTAGATGTGAAAGCAGATTTTTAAGGTGGGGGTTGTAAGAAGAGCACAAGTCCTGTTGGTGACATGCTTCTGTCAGTTGTTTGTTTGAAACAATATGTGGAGTCAGTGAACAATGGACAGACTACTCTCATAATGGTCCAGTTGTTGGTGAAAATATGTAAGATGACCCTAAGCATACTTGATATTTAAAACCAGGCTGAGTCAGTATTGGATAAAGCAGTACTCAGAGATGCTTTGCCATACCTGGAAATTCCACACACTTTATCTAATCCCAAGAGAAGTGTAACTCCATTTGGTATGATATTTAAACTTGGGGAACCTGGGATTATATGCTTGCTTGGAAATATTTTGAAGTTTTACCCGTCTGAGAATCTTTAAAGCACTAACATATTCTAAAAGATAACTCAAACAATGCGAAGACTTGGAAAACAAAACATGCATATGTGGTTATTGCCTAAAATGGACCATCAAGTTTCTCAAATTCTACCAAAACCTAGTTTAGCAAGGGCACATTGGCAAAGCTCAAAGTGTGTTACTGTAACACACATGACAGCACTCTCTTTTGTCTAAATTAAATTATTATTCAATTTACTCTGAATAGTAATTGCATAATTATTCAGGCTAAATTCCTGGTTTTAATAAAACATGGAAAGAAAGCTGTGCCGACAGAATACATAAAATGATTAAAGAGAAATTACTTCATCTGAGTGCTCTTAAAGATTGAAGAGCCAATTAATAAATACAGTGCTATATTCCAAGGACACATGCAGTTTATGACCCTTATCTTTGAAAACCCAAATTAATTCACAAGGACATTTTGTGTTAATGTCCACTTATTTGTGTATTTCTTTCTTTCTTTTTTGCAACTCTGTCTTGAACCAAAGAGAGATTTAAACAAATTATTAATAAAGAATCAAGAATTATTTATTTGGCTGTTTAGCTACAATAAAAATGTCTTTATGGAGATGCAGAATTTAATTAAATTTTTTTCCAAAAAGAGTGGAAATACTGTATGGCAATCTCACCTATTAAAACACACACGCACACAAAACCTATACATCTTGTTTTCTTTTCATCTAGCAGCTAGCTGACTTTATTTTACTCTGTTGCTCTTTTTCTGTTTTTATTCACACCATATTTAAAAAATATATATATACTTGTTTATTAGTGAGGGACATCAATGCATGTTGTCCATATCTTTTTCTTTCTACCTTTCTAGTGGAAGGAGGCTAAACCAGAGGAGCTGATGGACTCCAAGCTGAGGTGTGTTTTTGAGATGCCGACGGAGAACGAAAAAACGGTATGCACACAGACCTATCCCCTTTTCTTACTATGCATGTGCGTTTGTCTCCTGCAGATGTGATATCAGAAACAGTTATGTTTTTATCATGTTTTTTATTATTCTCTAAGTGACTGTAATTAGCCCAAGCAAGAGTATCTATCAGTCTTCATCTCTTTTTTTTCTTTTTGCTCTCTTTTACCACCCCGGGTTTGTTCTTTTTATCGAGCCGCTTATGTTTGAACATTTTTGTAGCATTTCCCTCCTCCTCATCATCTTCTCCATCTTGTCCCACTTTCCTCTACATCTCTCTTCCTGCCTCAGCTGCACTCATAGCCATCAACAGCCCTTCAGAGACTCTCACATGTGGTTTATTGTTGTTGTGATTCCTCTCAGACCTCATATTCCGCTCAGCTGCAGAGACATTATTTCGTCATAATATGAGCTGAGAGAAAAGGGACCTGTGGTAGTTGTTTTCAATTCATTATGAGCTGAGAAATACATACACATGTCTCCCAGTTGGCTCTGTACACCGCAGAGTCCGTTATGGAGAGATAATGCTGATAGAAACCAGCTTGATCCATTTACAAAAGGCACCCCTGCGTGAACTCTCAGACTGGAGAGGAGGTTTTGTGTGTGCGTGTGCGTGTGTGTGTGTGTGTGTGTGTGTGTATATAGAGCAAGTCCCAAAATGTAAACACAAAGTTGTACCTGTGTGCCAGCAAAGACATCATACAGAATCACCATGGAGATATTTTAGCATCAACAGTCAACTTACTGCATTACAACTTTTCTCTCTGTAACCCACTTACAGCATGATATGGAGTCCAACAAGATGATGTCGTCCAGCTCGCTGAAGTCCGAGTCCTCGCTGCCTGTGAAGTCAATGAGCTCCACCCTTGATGATGGGGAAGTAAAGAAGATCATGGAGGAGTGCAAGAGGCTGCAGATGGAGGCTCAGAGGCTACGGGAAGAAAACAAACAGATCAAAGTGAGTAAAATGACTCAAGACTGTAGACTTCAAAGACACAGGTCTTTATACAGATATTAGGGGCTGCAAAGGCTTTACTGAAGGGAATCAGTTGGTAGTAATTCCAGTTTGTCATTTCAAGCTCAACACTTTCCAGCGTGTTAGAGTGTTACAGTACAAAATGTTACATGTCTTTATATTTTGCTGCCAAAGAGCCAAACAATATTTATTATAGTGGTCTTGAGTGAGTTCTCCAGGCTTTCTGGTATTTCAAAGTTTTTGTTTGGACATTGGCTGCCTTTTCCAGTCCTTGTACCTCACCATTTTGATCCCAATCCCACACACTGCACAAGTTTCAGTATGTCCAATTTTCCTAGCAAAATATGATTGGTGAATAATGGAGAGTGGCTCAAGACTTTTGCACGGCTCACAAAAATATAATTTTAGCCGTGGCTCAAGTGGGACATCCTCTAATCACAGGGTTGGTTTAATCCCCCTGCTCCATATGTGCCACGTGCCCCCTAGATTTATGGACTGAATAATTTCCCACAGAGTTAACATATGTAAACGTGTAACTACAAATAGTTTCTTTAAAAATAATTTCCTAAGTCTTGTAAAACGAAGAGGGACAAACAGGTCCAGCTTCACATAAAGACTCTTGGGCATTGTCAACTTACAGAATATAATTATTTGTAGGTTTGGTATTAGAGCTTAATCGGGCCAATGGAAATATTTTGCTTTGAGGCTTGACTCAAAAGCAGAAAGTGATATTCTGCTGATTAAACAAAGAAAACCATCTCAGTCATCAAAATTAGCAGATGACATCACTGAACATCATGAATCACCTCTGTGTTGATTATTTTTTTGTACTGATTGATAGCTGATTGATGTTTACAATCAAGATAAGCTAATTAAGTAGAAGTGTTTAGTCACACAAAGCAGTGTCCTCCACCCAGGCCAGTAACTCACAATTAAGGTTTGCATGGAGTACAGCTGCTGATATCTTTAATCGGTAGCAGACCTCAGGGTTTAAAGCTTGTAAGCTCGCAATTTTGCAAATCAATGAGTATGCCATCAGTCACTAGCATCATTGGTTTCAAATTAGTTTTTGTAAAGGTTCGGTTCAAAATCACACACACACACGCACACACGCCTACGCTACAGACGTCCAAGAGTGAGTTGTCCTCCCTTCAAACACCACCGCCTCCTCCCCTTTAAGTTCTTGCCAGAGGCAGAACGACTGTTGGCTGCTCCTGCGGCTGAGATTAAACTAACAGAGAGCCCCCCCCACCCGCTGCTGGGAAATGAAGTGTGTTAAACCCTGGCGCCTTGTGCGGTCCTCTGGGGGTTTGGGTCAGATGAGCATTTAAGCAGATCCGATTTCTCTGAGCTAATAAATAAATACTCTTATCTTATTAACTGATTGACAAACCAACCATTTCTTAACCCTTTGTTGTCCTTTCTTATTTCTCGTTTCCACATTCCTTTTTCTTTATTTCACTCACTCATCACTGCTTCCCTGTCATTCCCTTCCCACACACATCCTTTCATCATTTCATATTTATTCCTTTCACTCCCCTTTTTTCCCTTTCCCGTGTCCCCAATTCAGGAGGATGATGGTCTGCGGATGAGGAAGAGTAACATCATGTCACCTCAGCACCCCTCAGTCGCGATGAAGAAAGAGGAAGGGATGAGCGCCCGTACGGTGGCCCTCATTGTGCTCTTCTTTGTGATGGGCATCATTGTGGGGAAGTTGGTCTTGTAGAGCACAGTGCAGTTCGGTCGGCCGCAGCATGGGGATGAAAACAAACACTGGATTTGGAATTTTGGATTATAAAACGCCATATGTGCTGGGTAGGGGGTGGTACTAGTTTTGATTCAGTCTCATTTATGTAAAATAATTCAAAAGGTAATGTATGAGGAAAAAAAATGAAGAAAAAAACAACTTGTCATGTTATGAACAAACCTACTGTTACAGGTCTTGCCTCTACGTAATCATCACATAGTCATTCTGGCTCTCTTCCCAAAGTTTCACATAATAGAGTTGACTGGTTCTGTGGGTGGGAGAATGATGGAAACATGAATTAACACTTGTGATTCAGACCAGTGGATTTTCTAGCACTGGCGAAGTAGTGTTGGTGCGATTGAGTCAGTTTGCAGTCGTGCAAATGTCATTCTAGTGTATTGATGTTTCTTTTTCTAAGCGACGGAGGCCAGAGCCAATGTATATGAATACAAAATCACCCCACTGTACAGTATATCCAGGTGTTCCTTCCAGCGAAACCCCCTTTAAGGAAGGGATTTACCAGAGAGATGATCCACACAGTTGGGGGTTTTACACACACACACAGGGCTATCTCCTCCAATCAGAGGCTTTGTAAAATCAGCTCGTCTTTGATTGTATGACAACTTTGAGCAGTGTATGAAACACTATGCCGTAGGTGTTTTCTTTCCTCATGACCTTTTTTTCTTTTCACTCTACTGTATTTCCCTCACTTGTCACTCACTGCTCACTGCATCCTCCGACTGTCAGAGGGGGATGTGTTTGATTGCATGCGTTCACACGGAGTGTTGCATCTGGACTTTTGAATCTAAATTAGCTGCTTTTTATAATGGTGATAATATAATGTCATTTGGCTGTAGGTTTGCACAACTACATTTCTGATTTTTTTCTTTTGTGTTTTGTTGCATTTTTATGATTTTATTTTGAGTAATTTTGTTTTGTCGTTAGGTTTGATGCATTTAAGAATATTGCAGCTACCTGAAATGAGGATTAGATCAGTTGTGTAAATCCAGATGAAAGTCTTGCCTTGTGACCTGTTGGGGTGCAAGTTATTCTCAGGCCAAGTTGGAGGTGTATTATGTACAGACGCACATACACAAAGCATGCGTGCACATAATGAGAAACCATAAAACTAAAAGACGGTGCATGAAGGAGGAGTGGTTTTATGTCACTGACAGCAGCAAACCACGTTAAGGTCCTCTTGCAATGTCCAAACACATTAAGCTTTGTCCTTTCCAGCTCTTTTCATTCTCTCATATTGTCCTTTAACCATACATTTGTTTATTTGGGGCAAATGTATGTCAGAGATCAGCCGAGTGTTTTAAGCTGCCTAAACCTGCTTCCCCAGTTGATGAGTTTCTTTGCTTACTCACGCTCTGCAGGTCTCTGTTCAGTTTTTTTGGGGTGTTTGTTGAGCATTTTTCTGTCACTTAAAATGTTAAATCCTCACTGCATTTGAAGTTGTGTTCATTTTAATGCACTAAAGGTTACGAGTGTTTCTCCTTTGAACTTCCTGCCTCACACGATGCTTTCTTTGGTTGTTTTTTCCATGAAGTGAAAGGTGGGAAAGTATACAGTCAGCTACAGCCTTGAGGGGACCACATGATGACAATGTACTGTTTCCACAACCTTCAGAAATAATAATAATAATAAAAAAGAAACATAAAGCATTCTCAAATTGTTTCAGCTCCAAATTTGCATATAACACGGGAGAGCGTTTGTTATTCTGCTCTGCATTAAAAAAAACAAACAGCTGGTCATATTTTGTATCCCACTTTCAGTAAACTGTTGAACAGACGCAGGAGTCCACTCCCCTTTGCTGAAAGATATCTACGGTTAATTTAGCTGGCGGGTAAGCGTTTAAACAAACACGTGTATGTTTCGACTGTATCTCTATGAAGTCGGTGGGTTGAGGATGACTTGCTGCTTAAAGGGAGGGCAAAGCGAACCTAAAACTAGTCTCATCTTGGGTTATCAGACCTGGGTCATACAGTGCTTGCAGAAAATTGTTCTTGTTTAGTGAATCCTGACTGGAGTATCAGAACCTTTTTACACAAGAAAAATACCCTAAAACATCAGAATAATCCATTTATGTGACTGAAAATGTAACTTTACCACTGCCCCTGGTGCAGTAAACTCCATCAATTTGCTACTTCATGGTGGATTATACAAACAAAAATGATTATGTGTGAACACTAATCAATCCAGGCCTGGTCGTAAAACACATGACACTGATCTGTCCTGGAGCCTGACCATCACCGTGATCAATGTAAGCAGTTAAGAAACTGTTTTGTATGTATATAAATAAATAAGTCTATCTGAGAAAAAGATTGATATTCCTAGTCAAGTAGTCTCTCTGGTGTATAAAAATAACCCAACCTGGTTGGACTATGTAGCATCTTAATAAATTAAATGAATAAAGCCCCTAAATCACTGTGTGGCGTTATTTCCTGTTACGTATGAAAGGCTACAGTGTGACCATCATTATACACATGTGGCATTTTAAAAATATTTATTCTTTTAAAGTGTCTTTAAAATCAGGGATGGGATTGTGGTAACATTTTAGGGTGGGAAAATATGTTTGAAATAAAGATATTTGGTCTGGAGATGACAAATTAATCTACTGCTCCTTACAAAACTGGGAAGACTCTACTACTAACAGACAATGCTTAAAAAAAAACATTTTGATAGAGACTTTTTCTTCTTCTTTTGTAATTCTCTGACATTCTCAAATCTCGTCACAACCTGGTTGTTAAACATTACCCACAGTGCAACTTAAATGGTAAATAGACTGATGGTCGTAGTGCAGTTTGCTCTAAATAAGCACTCAATGCACTTTTTACTACAAGACCGATTCACCCAGTCTCTCACAGACAGCAATTTAATCCAGCGGTGGGCTATAAATTTCCCCAAAGGGCCATGTGAAAAACTGCTTATAAAGGGGTAAAATTAATATTGAGCAGAACTGAGGTCAGCTTATTGTTATGGCCCTCCATAACAGTTCCAGTTTCTCGTGGCCCCTTGGAAAAATTGATTGCTCACCTCTGTTCTATAACTAAGCACCTTGAATCGGGAGCAAAATATCAGGTTTAGTATCGAGGACACTTCGCCATGCAACTGGAGGAGCTGGGGATCCATCAGCACTATAGGCAGAGATTACTTACAAGCTGAAGTAGCCTTAGGGAAGGATAAGAATGAGCCTGTCTAGGTCTTGTAATCTAATTTCCCCTTAATTATTAAAGCATTTATATGATTATAAAAGGCTCTGTTATTCCATGTTATCTTAACCAGCACCGATTAATACTATTTGAGGGGAAAACAAGGTGATGAAGAATGAAAAAGGATTTTAAATGGTAGAATTATGCCAAGCACTTCCCAGTGAGATTTACTGAGAAAGGTTTTGGTACTTACTGACTCTCTTATCCTCAGAGTCCCGATCTTTCTTTAACCCCAGAGAGACCTGCACATAATAGAACTATAGTAATGTTAAGAGCCTGGCTTTTTTTTCCCAACACTAGCTGCACAGTATGCATGTCCAGAGTCTGATCTTGTCCTGTCCAGCTAGACGTCGATAGCATCTTTGTTGGGATTGGAAAACAGGCTGAAAATCGATCACTGTGCAGCAGGCAGGTTTTTAACCCAGAATCTTTGAGGAGTCAGGAAACACTTTTAACATTAGCTTCCTGGGTTTTTCAAACATTGCAGGATATTTATATTACAGAGAAACCGATCTTTATCACTGTGACTTAAGTGGACTAATGCAGATGCATTAGAGGGACTTATAGCTTATATTCAGTAATGCTTTAACTCATAGCTAGACACTTGTCTTAAATGGGTCGCATTGTATATGAAAGTAAATTCAGAAGAGTTTATTCATTTGTTGTAATAACTGGACTGATGTGAGGACAGCTCATCAATAAAAGATGGCTGTAGATGTGCTGTATGACTGCTGCTCTCAACAAAACCAGACCTGCTGCCACTGACAGCCGAGGCTCCGCTGGCTTTTTAGTTGCTTCTGCTTTGCTTGATTTGGCAGCACCACAATTTGCAGTGGGATAAGAGTGTTAACATATATAGCTGCAGGGAAATTAATTACCCCTCGGATTTCTGTTGCTGCTGCTGTGTTGCGGAGTAAAATAAAATCCGGGGTGATTCATCCCGTGTTATTGTATCGGTAACAACTTGACAGTTTTTCTGTCTGCACGTCGTGGATGGATGCAGCGGAGTGTTCACCTGAGCCCAGTAGCTCCTGGGCTGTTTGGTTTGGCCACAGCAATACGCAGCTTCAGGCTCAATAGTGGAAACCAACCAATATTAATTCACAATTTTTCATTTAAGTTGGGAAATAATCTATTCCCAAGGTAAATCGTGAAGGGGTGTTTTAAAAATGCTGAAAGGATTAAAATTACAAGGTCTGCTACTTACCTGAAGAAAAGGTCTGAGGCAACAACTGTAAGATACCAGTTACCCAACAAATATTCAAGTAATTCATTTGGCCAAGAAATGGAATGTGTAACACTTTCAGAACCACAGCTTTTCATCTGAACATGATGTTTTAAACCCATGAACATCCAGGAGGAGCTCATACTCATGGTGAGGCATCTGTTATTCTGTCTGTTCACATTCACAACCGGTCCTCGTCCAGTGGTCATGATAATAATGAGTAATGGTCAGAATTTAATGAAACATGCATACAGTGATCACCTAATGGGTTTTCACAAGCATTTTACTCAAGGTCAAGGTCACGTTTAGTATTTTCAATTTGAGTGGCATTACTCTGTCCACTCTGTGCAATACGGCCAGCCAGCAACAACAAACCTATCACTTTCTCTTTGTACTTCACACATCATAATAACCTGTGAACTGTGATGGATTGTGACCCAGATGAGCTATGATGTCATTGACATTCTGGTTTCTCTGAATTAAACCAGATGTAATCTGTTATTTTGTAATCTTTGAAAGAAATAGATGGATTCTGTTACCTTTTGGTACAAAGGTTTCAAAGCTTTCAGACTCACTTTCCAGTCTTTTAAAAAAATTATTATCAGTTAATGTGTCACCTGATGACGTAGCCGCCATCACTCCATCATCATTTAATGCAGAGTGGTGTCAATCTTGGCATGTATTACTGAGTACGTGGATTTCCCAAAATGTCAAATTATTGCATCAAGAGTGCAAAATTCATTTCAAATCCTGCTTCCAACTAGCGTTCAGCCTGATTAGCTTTAGCCCTTTCCCTCTGTGCTGCATGAGTAGCCTTCCTATAAGTGTGTATTTGTTTTTTGTTTTTTCTGACCTCATCAAAACTCTGTAACCCTTTTCTATAATTGCACAGAAATGTTTGTTCACGACTCATATAAAAGGAAGTCCATTCTGAGGTCTAGGATTCGAAATAGACGAAGAGATAAAAACTCTATATTTAAAAACCTTTTAAAGGTCTGTGACCCTGAGCAGAGGTAATCCATCACTGTCTGTAATATGCTTCTAAAACAACTCATGCATACAGAGTCTTATTAATAAGGAATTCGGGTAAAGTTACATTAACACGGATCAAACCTAAATCATGCACACATCTGTATATCTCACCATTCAAATCAACAATCCAGCGACCTGAACAGTGTTCACAGAAGGGCTGTTAAGAAACACTTGATACATGTAAGAAAGTAACGCATTAGTCCCTCTTCTTTGACTTTATATGAAACTGTCTGGATCTGTCCGTTCTTATTATCCATTTTAAACATTAAAAAATGCAACCCGGCTCTGATTGATCTATATCCAGCCTGCCTTGCATCCCGCCCCCCATCCCCACATACACACACCGTTGTTTCACTAGGTCTGTTCTTCATAGACCGCTATACAGAAAACTCAGTGTCTGCCTGCACTTTGAAGTTTGAAAAATACCTAAAATGTTTAATTATACATCACCTTGACACCTCTTTTTATGGTCTTAACTATGAGCCATAATTTCATTACGCATCCATTAAAGTGCACAATAAAAACGGTCCATCTTTTACTTCATTGAAACATTTTTGGCTTGTTTAAATATGTCCTTAATTTATTTTCCTTCTCAAAGTTTTGTGAGTGAAATAAAATACTCCTCATGGCATAGCTGCTTGGCACATAAGTAAGCCAAATTTCATGCAAATTTTCTATTTACAAGAGGTCTCTGTAAGACCTCGGGGGGCCTGAATGGTTTGAAAAATAATTGGCAGAAAGGTTGGATCCAGGACAACTGGCAGTGAGTGATGCAGTCTGGAAGAACTGGCCTGTGGCAGATCCATCCAACACACACCCTTTCAATCATTTGTGTGATCTTAACCTTAGAACAGAAACATGACCCGATTTAACAAGCCACCAGGACTGACAGATAGTCCAGAGGGGAGCGCTTCTGTCAAAATGAGTCCCAGAGGCAGCAAATATGCTAGAAATGTATCTCAAACTGGATGCTGTGAGTTACTGTTCATCTGTAATGATTTTATGTGGCAAAGGAGAATGAATCATGGGTTTTCTTTCTGCTTTTTTCCCGGGGATCTGCTGTGACCTGGAGCGGCGAAGAGTTGTGTATTTCCTATTTTCCAATTTCCTTGTGTCTCTTCATACTTGAGTTCCACATTATTTCACAGAGACATATCGTGCTTTTTACAGCTAAAGTCACTTTAAAAAAATGACATCACTGATTATTAGAAGTTCTACAAATAAATGATTTCCCCACTGAACTCCTTTGAAGGTTTTATTGAAAATATATGACACAAAGTTTTGTAAACAACTATTGCACACAGAAGGCAATGTCTTTTTTTCATCCATCCATCCATCCATCCCTCCCACCTCCAATTTTGGGACAGCTGTCACTTTTAATTGTTCCATTTCTAACTACAAAACTAGAATTTATACTGAATTTGCATAACCACCTCATTTACTTTACTCTAAAGGGACTCTAAGGGAACCTATGGACTGAACTATCTATATGTAAATAATTGTGAGTGAAGCTGTGAAAACTAGCTCCACCTTGATGGAGTAAAATGCAGCTTGCACACACTGAACTAGTACATTAAAGAGTTGCACTGAAACACACTTGAGATATTGTGTTTTACTTAATATTTAAGTTTAAACTACTTTATACCTACTTTTGCATGTGATAGCTGTAGGTCTATTATTGGTTACTTAAAGATGGCTTTTAAGCTGGTAAAATTATATATTAAACTGCCTAAAAGTATGAAGGGCAGTTAAATAGTCCCAACAATACATTTTTCATACTCATTAAGAGATCATTAAGATAGCATATACAACACTCTCTGGTGCCAGTATTCCTGAAGAATCAATATTTTTGAGCCTTAAAGTACATTTTTCTGGGAAAACTCCAGTATTCCTCTTGAAGTACAGGACATTTTTCAAACTACAACACTCCTCACACAACTTACTAGTGTACACTTTTACTCATAGCTTATTTTTCTGCTTATACATATATAATATAACACATATTATACATACACTGTTACTTAAATGGGATTTTGAACAGGAGACTTTGTATAAGTTAAAAGCCTAAAAGTCTTCCACCACTGTTTTAGTGATAGATGAAGAATTCATTTTATGAAAGTAAAAAAAAAAGAAAATTACGTGCTGGAATGAGGTGCTGGATCTGTTCAGAGGTTGGTTAAGTATATGAGCATGAGGTCATGACAAAAAAGGAGCCCGCTCTTTGTTTGGCATGAGATCAAGCAGGAAAAGTGCAGTCGCTGCCCCATGTTACAGCACTGTGGGCAGAGACACAAAGCCTTGTTGTGCAGTAGGACACGTTTCTCAATAGAAACCCATTTGTTTCAACTGAGCCAGCCAACTTATGGCTGATGATATCTTTTATGAAACAGCTGCAGCTCATATTCTTATAGAAATAATGGGATTTTCTTAACAGACCCTGAAATTTGAATGAGTGAGCGAGGTTGGAAGTCGTCCATACTACTGCAGTGATGTCATCTCAATTACGTGTGTATATCTGTGTGTGTGTGTGTGTGTGTGTGTGTGTGTGTGTGTGTGTGTTCATTTTTATGGGAAAGCAGGAGATGGGAGAAAAAAAACATACCTCTCCTGTATTTCTAATGAATCTCTGTCCAAAAGCAGCACTGTGTCTTTCTTTTACCAGAACATTTGTCAGACTAAACCACCAAACTGTTTGTGGTCTGGAAACTTGGTTTAGCTGAAAGGAAACTCCTTAGGGTTTGTTTTGTTTTGTTTCTTCTTTTTTTTAAATTTCTTTTTTTTTTTTTTACAGTCTATAGGAACATTCTTAAAATTGTATTCCAAGGTCAGCTTGTCAGAAAAAAGTCTAACAGCAAAGTAAAGAAATTGATTTCTTAAATAAAAGCTAAAACATTGCATGTGCTATGTTGCAGAAGTCCATGGGAATGCAGCTAAACTGCACAGGTGGTAAATTGGCTACTTTTTCTTGACTGTTACACTGGGCCCTAATTAAGAGGCTCATTGTTACATTTTGTTGGTGACTGACAGATTTTTGGACATCTTTTCTAGTCTGGAAAATGTCAAGTGAAGGAATTTTGGCCAGTTTTCTTATGCATGACCACTGTGTCCCTTAATACTTGTGTTTCTTTCACTTGGTTGCCTTTTAGAAAATTAAGCAATACAATTTTTTTTGGTATGAACTGAATAGTTTGACAGTTTGATAAATAGTCTATGTGTATTCAGTTTCTTGTGAGAGCCAAATAAAAGAAACAGGTTGCCTAACTTAGTTTCTTTTCAGTTACAAGCAAATAATCTGTATAATGCTGTTCCCTATTTTTATTTGTTTTGCTAAGCTAAGCTAAACTACTTAGTCAACTGTTCTGAAAGTAAATATGTGTACATTTAACTTTTCATGTGTTTTTTCCTTTTGGATTTTGACAATTAATAAATGTGCATTATTTAGGAGACTATTTGCTAGATCTGTTACAGTAAATTTAGATTTGATAAACAAAATAAAGATAGCCTTGCCCAAGTTTTGCAAATTAAACAAATGAAGTATCCTTATTCTGTAGTGAGTTTTTCTGTCAATAGAAAAGAGGCAACCTAAAGGAGTCGAGAAATAAAGCTGCTATAGAAGTGCCAAAAACTCCAGGTCCTAAAATAGCATGTGAGATTGGTTCTAAAAACAAACCAGTCCCCACTGACTCTTGCTTTGAAATATCCAGCCTAACCCCCGTACACCTTAATGTCTGACTTTGCAGAAGAAATGCTACATATTTATAGCCTAATAAAATAAGCCTCTTTAGCTTTACTTCATGTAGTAGTCCATATTATCTGAATGCAGCAGCTGTCTACAGTATCTGGGCAAGAAAGGCAAGTCCTGCTTGCCCAGTGCTCAGATAAAACCAAAAGGAAAGCAGACTCTCTCCTTACATTTCGGAGAGTATTTTATGTCATAACCACCTCTCAATGCCTGTCTGCAACATCCTTTAAATGACTTTCATCCTTTACCTACAGATGGCTGTTGTTTCAGGAAGGAAGCTTAACCTTGCTTGACTCTGATTCCACTTAAATCTGCAATTGTAGCACATTAGCAAGGCCTTAATGATGGAGATGGGATGTCTGCTCCCAGCATGTCTGGTTTAATAAAACTGACAGGTGCTGAACAGGTGCAGGCAAAACCATAACTTTAGGATAAATGTTACTAAGAATTTACTTGTTTGGCTCAGTGTAGTTGTTTTGCCAATGCATCACCTTCATATTTTAATCCACCTGTAGATATAAACAGCTCGCCATGTCACATAGTGCTCAAACCTTTTAATTTAGCTGTTCCATGCAAAAGGCATGGTTGCTGGTAGCCCTGGTTTATTTTTATTTACATTTTGTTTTGTGGTTCCAAATTAGACTCTTGTTAAATATCAGTGTGCACTGTCGATGCACTTTGCTAACCAAGTTGACTCGGTAGAATAGGTATCATTCTTTTGCACTATATTCCAGGAATATAAATTACTTAATTAATTAAAAGATGACTGTTTTTCTGAGTGTTTTCAGTGTTTTTCTCTACCTAAACAGCCAGTCTCTTTGTTTCCTCTGTGATAGGCATACAGACATTTCCCCTATGCAATACTCTAGAAGAAAACATTCTTTATAAATTAATTCTAAAAATCCAAAAATATCTGCTGAGGTAAAATTTATAAACACTGATAATTCTAGGTAGTGACTAAGAGGGTTCTTAGTCTTCTTCTAACTAACTGAGCTGGCTGTGTTTCTTATCTTTTCCTCAATCATTGCCTTTAATAATCTGCTGGGCCTGATTACTAACAGGCTGGCCTTGCATGTCTTTCTGCCTTCACTGCATGGTGCACTAACAAAAACCACAAACAGACCCCAGGCCAGCCATCAAAAGCAAGCAAAAACCGACATTGATGTGTGTGGTTACTCCTAGATTCACTAAAAGTTTGATTTGTCTAGGTTCAAAATTGTTTTAATGAAAGATTCTGCATGTTATTGTGCAGATAAATGCCACTCATTTACTTCCAGTTTTTTCTTTCAGTCAGTTTTTGGGTCTTTTTTTGTGATGGCTCTGGGAGGTTACAGACCTATATTCTCCATTCAAGCCTGAAGGATGACCTCATGGGACTAGCAGCTGCCATCATCGTCCTTGCAGGAGTTAATAAGAACAGTATGCAGTCTCTGGAAAAAAAGACAGTCTTCTTTCTTTCTTTCTTTCTTTCTTTCTTTCTTTCTTTCTTTCTTTCTTTCTTTCTTTCTTTAAATTCCAGGAGATGACCACTTTGGCTTCATTATTCATTTATAAATGTATTTCTTTTATGATTTATTTTTTTCATAAATACCCTTTTAATGTACTTAACAACAGTTCCCAGTTTTAAAGCTGGATCACAGCAGAAAGCCTGTGCTGAAGAACGAGCTGAAGCTGAGTAATACTTTCTATAATGTTTGGTGCTCATTTCTTATAATACAGACTGACAGATATTGTGTAAAAGAGTGTAGTGGATCACAAAAACCACATGATGCATTCATGCATAGCTGATTGGCTGTTATGTTATATTTAAAGCGCTTAAGGATTAGCAATGCTGATGCTGTGCAAGACTTCTATACTGGCTCTAATGGCTGACTCTTGTAAAGTAGCCTTTATTTATCTCTACGCAGCCCTTGCTTTATTTTCAGTTTCATTTATTGGTTTACTCTTGTGTTTGTTTGTGCTTATCTTTGTTTTGTGTTTTTAGTGCTTTATGGAGTGCATGACTTAGCCTTCCTCTTTGATACTGCCTAGTATGTTGGTCTGTTTTCTACTTACTTGTATGTGGGAAAGTTCAGTGAAGATATTGACCCTCTAAAAAAGCTTTACAAATGCACCAAATAAAAGATGGTCACAATGCTTGGCTTTCTGTTGAACAAAGTAGATAAACTAGCAGTTAGAAAATCTTACTTCCAAAAACTCAAAGAATAGTTAACATTAGATTAGGTGGCCAAAAGCACAATGTTCCTCTGTGCCAGTGTGTTGATGGGTAACCCTTTGCTAACAAGTTCATCCCCTTGATATGTTGTTTTCACCCGATCTGGCAATTTAGGGGTGGTACAGGCTGCTTTATTTTCTAATAACCTTATTAGCGAGGAATCTTGCACAACGTAAGTCCCAGATATGCCTAATTCTTCCTCGCCACTATCACTGTTATGCAGGTGTTGATAGACCTGTGTACATGTGCAGAGTCTTCAGTTTAACAAATTGCAAAAAAAGACATATGTTTACAACAGTTTAGATTTTTTTGTGCACTTGTTTAATCATTTTAGCATCAGCAACGTGCAGCAGCAGTTAACGTTAATAGAATGAATGCAAAAACAAAAGAAAAACTGTTTTATTGATTCGGAGTTTAACAACTAGAAAAGCAGTGAAAGTTGCTTCATAAGACCTGCACAGGTCAATTAAGATTTAACTTACAGTGTCTGAAAGTGCATTATATTCTTATTCAGGTGTTGGTGAATCTGGATTATTGGACTTTGAGGATATGAGATGAAGCCAGAGAAGAAAAAAAGTTTCTCGTTGTTTATTATGCATTTAAAAAGAAAACTGAAGAATTCAAGTGTTCAGTAGATAAAGGTCCAGACACTGGTGATGAGTTTGGATGATATTCTGCACTATGCTGAGCTGAGGTGCTTGAAGTCATTAGACACAGTTGTCAGGGTTTTACAAATGGACGACATCTCCAGCGCTTCACTGACTTCAGTCACAACACTGAATATCTGGAGCTATATATAAAAAATATTCCTCTGCTGTCTCCTGCTGTTGCTCCTCTTGGCTCATTTAATGTCAAAGCGGCTGAAAAATCTGTTTTCTTGGCTGAAGGCTGTGCATCCAATCTGATATCCTTCTGTGTTTGCAGCAGTTTGACCTGCACTGGAATGTTTGCGGAGTAATGTGTGAGCCATATGACTATCAAACGCTCACCCACTTTGTGGGCTTTGAATCAGACCACAGTATGAACACCAGAGAACAAATTCAGTTAATCCTTGCCTGAATTTTCTGTTTGCTTCTTGAGATAAAACAACAGCTTGGGAATGCTGCAAGTAAACTTTTACTTTTTACATGCGCCAGTTCATCCATCGTATACTTTGGTCCATGCTAACATATTTTAACAACTTTTGGACAGATTGCGAGTCTGCAGATTTGTGGTCCCCTGAGGATAGAAACCTACTTACACTGATTTTAACATTACATAGCACTACCATAAGGTTTGTGTTTTAGACTTGCATACCTATCTCAACAAATGTCGGATGGACAAGCATGAAATCTGGAACAGACTTTCTCCAGTACAGGACTCTAAACTGACTGTACTGTTTGCTTGAAGTAAAAGCTACACTTATTCCTGATCTCAGAGGTTCGGCAGCAAGTCTACCTAAGGTGTGGCAGATGGTCCCTGAGCCTGGTTGCATTGGTAGGTGTCCATTCTCCATGTAACAAGTCATTCAGTGCTTTCTGTAAGTGCCAAGTTGAGTCGCCTGCTCCACATTCACAGGTTGATATCTGCCTACCCAGTAAATCATGTGGCCCATGTACTGAAGGCTCATGTCCTTTCTCAGGCGGTCTGATTTGAGTCTACCCACCAGCCATTTGCTGCATGCCATTTCCCTTTAGTCTGCTCTTTCTGTCAAACAAAGTCTTAAAACACTGAGGTCTAGGCTGCTCTATGCAAATAAACACTGTCCAGCCAAAAATAGCTGTTGTTGATCTAAAACGAAGACAGATTCAGCGAATGCATGCCTTATTTTTCTGCCTCAAATGTCGTCAGAAACACATTTCTTGTAATACTTTTTTAAATTTAAGTTAATATTTCATCCAGTTAGGTGCAGCACAGTGGGCGAACAAAGAAGGAGCACAAATCTCAGTTATCTGTGGTCACTGTCAGTGTTGGGAAGCTGTCTGATATTTTACATACAAAAACACCTCTCTCTGGACACGTTCCACGAGTTTTTTCCACACTGCTCCATTGTCCTTGCTCTTTGGGGATTCTTAGATTTCTTTCTCTAATATTATGAGGTCTTTACCTTGCAATATCAAGTGCCTTTAGATGACTATTTCTGTAATGTAGAAATGTAACATAAATCAAGTTTAGTTAAAATAAACTGAATTTATAGAGCACCCCACATAACTTTTGTCTCGATGATATGAACGATGAAAAAGAATCTCACAAAAATATTATGATAAGCAACTTTTAATAGACATGGAAATATTAAATGACAAAACTAACTAAAATATTAGACAAAAAAAAGATTTTTTATAAAAAAGCACAGTATAAATGGATAAAATAAATATTAATTTCATTAATTTGTTTAGACTGGCTGTTGATAGAAAAAAGACTAATACACTAAAACTTGACCAGTGATGGTAACTGTTCTTACCAATATGCTGATAAAATATTATTTACAAAGTGCATTAGTTGTACTGCATCTTGGTGAAAAGTAACTGAAATAGCCCTGGCTTGCATATTAATGAAGACCCACATTTGAAATCAGTTTGTGACTTGAGAGCATCATTTTGATTATCATACAAAAGTATCATGTTTCAAAAGAATATATGAAGTTTTACATACTGAAACGATGGCATTTGTATATATTGGTGGCTTTTATACAGATTTGTTAGAAAAAGGAGATGAAGTGAGTCATTTAGGTTAACCTACAGACAGCATATATCTTCTAAATGTCTTTCTTGCCTATTTCACATGTGGTCATGAACATGTCATCATGTGGAAGGAAAATGAAAAACAGCTGCCAGGAAAAAATGTCCATCACTAGCTTCAGCTGTTTAACAGGTTTGATTTGCGAACAATGTCTAGTAAATACAGAGCCAGCCGCAAAGCACAGATCCAAACACCAGCAGGACCAGCTGTGGAAGCCTCTCTGTCCCACTGGCTGCTAACTGTACTTGCTTGCTGTTAAAACCTGAGCGGGCGGCCTGTGTGCTTCCCCCACTGCAAAGTACCATGGGAGCCTGAAAGGAAGTGGGTCGCCTCAGCGGTCGGTCAGGACTGGACCCGTCAGTTGGCCTCTCGCCGATAAACAGCAGTGGGTGTTTCCTGTGATCCAGCTCTATCTTGAAGAGCTCGTACTCTTTATGGGGCAGCTTGATACCCAACACGGTGCATCCGTCTGTGGGGGTCAAGTCCTGCTCTACTCCGACCTCCCATCCTCTAGCATGACCACACTTCCCTGGCTTTGTACTGTTTAGCAATTTGGCTGTGGGCTCCCCCATGGCTGTGGCTCTGACCTGGGTTACCTTGAAGACAAACTCAGAGGCTCCTGAGATTTTGGGGGAGGGGTTTCCCTGAGCATAGTGACCTGAGGCTCTCAGGGTGAAAGTGGGCTGAGAGCAGGCAGAGTCAGAATAGTGCTGGTAGATGCCCTCCCAGGCGTGCTGGTGGGGATTAAAGGTGAAGTCTCGGGTAAGAAAGAGGACATTGGGACGGGTTTCACAGCGCTGGCTAACCCATCGGCCTCCAAGAGACAGATAGGTTGCAGGGCTGCGGGGCAACACAGGGGGGCGCTGGTCTGAGGAGCGGTACACCAGAGCACATACAGGGCAGGGGTGAATGTGATGCTGCAAGAAAAAAGAATGTTAGATGTTGACCCCAAGCATTTTTTTAATAGATGCTGTCCGTTTCTCGTTTTAGAATTACTGGCTTTGATATTTAATCCTCTTTAATTAGGCTTGAAGTTATGCTTCATGAAGGATGGGGCAAGTTTGAGTGACAAATGGTGAAAGGGTGCTGGTTTAAAATGCAAATGTGTCTCCCTCCCTGCTTTCCTAATATGCTACTGAATAAAGCTGAAAAGCTCTGAAAAACAATTAAACAGCAACAACGAAAATGTAGGTGCTGTTATAGGCATTAGCCAACCTCTGTGTTGTCGGTGGAACATTTTCATTTCAGCTACCTGCCAAATATCGTGGCTTCCTTTGTGGTTCGAACACCCCATCCAACACTGAGAGCCGCAATGCTTTGCAGGCATGAAAACAATCTGTTTTACATTTTTTCTCAGTAAATGACTGATAAATTTTCTGTTGATTGACTAATGGTCTCACTGACTAATCTTTTCCCCTAGAGAGCTTTGCTTCAAGACTAAATTGAGCAGATTTTCCAGACTAAAAAATTTTTTTTGGCCTGGAAGAAACTATTTTTTATAAATGTATAATATGGTCTAAACCCAAACTGCCTAGATGTTTGGAAAAAAAACAACAGTTTGTCAGCTTGTAATGTGTTGACCTATCTTAATTAACAGGCTGCGTCAGATTTTTTTGAATTATTATTTGGAAAAGGATTTTATCCTTTAATTATAAAGCCGAGTAGAATAACGGATAAATCAGAAACACTAATTGATCATATTTTCATTAATAGCTTGGAGAGTAATATTATGAGTGGCCTCATCATAAACGATATAAGTGATCATTTACCAGTCTTTTTTACTTTTGATTTAAATATGAAAAGAAAGGAAGAAGTTGGTTTCGTGAGTCATAGAAGGTTAAGAAACAACGAGGCAATTAACAAGTTTAGACAAGATCTCATGGAAGTGGACTGGAAGGAAGTTTATGTTAATGAGGTCAACGTTGCATATGGAGTATTTTTAAACACTTACTTGGCCTTCTATGATAAATATTGTCTATTGGTATCATTTAAGTATAAGAAAAAGAATAAGAATTTGAAACCTTGGATAACTAAGGGTCTTGCTTATAAAAATAAGTTGGTATTAATATTGAGGAAAGCCAAGAAAGACTATTATATGAAACTTTTTCAGGAAAACAAGAATAATATTAAGTGCATTTGGAATATTTTTAAAGAAGTATTGGGTAACAAGAACACACCCTCAGATCGGCCTATTTATTTCATTAAGAATAATCAAGTTGTCGATGACTGAACAAATTCAATTCTTTTTTTGTAAATGTTGGACCTACTTTAACAAATTTAATTAGAAAAAATGACGACCCAGAATATGAGGAAGTCTGGAAAGGAGAAAGTAGAGTGGTTAATTCTATATTCTTAGCTGATATTACCATAAAAGAAAATAGCAATTGTAGAAAACTTTAAAAATAAAAAATCTTTTTTACCTCCAGAACAGCAGTGGGAAACTACGTTATCATTTGTTCCTCATCACAGAGGAACCATTTTGAAACTCTATGATGCTATTCTGTCTTTTAGTAACCACTCTAATGTTAAGCTTAAGTGTACATGGGAAGGAGAACTGGGAATTCGTATACATGAGGAGTCTTGGGAACAGGCTATAGCGAGGGTACGATCTTCCACCTCCTGTGCTCGTCTTGGACTTATTCAATTTAAGGTCATACACAGGGTGCATTTCTCTAAGTCTAGACTTTCTGAATTGTATCCAGAAGTGGAAAATAAATGTGATAAATGCCATGGTTCTCCTTGTCACCTTAGCCACATGTTTTTTCTGTGTCCTGAGCTACAAGTGAGTTTCTGGACAGGGTATTTTGCTATTATGTCAACTGTTCTTGGGGTAACTCTTCATCCTTGTCCTCTGATTGCTGTATTTGGGATTCCTGTTCGCTCACTTACACTTGATTCCACACAAAAGGATATTATAGCCTTCGCATCCCTATTAGCGAGACGTCTAATATTGTTGCATTGGAAGTCTGTTAAGTATCCTACTATTTCCCGGTGGCTTAAAGATGTCATGTTTTTTTTAAAACTTGAAAAAACTAAATATACGTTGCCAAATTTTCTCACAAGTGGCAACCCTTTATCTCTTATTTTGCTAGTCTAGAGGTATTGCCTGACTAAATCTACTTTTGTTACTGTTATATTCCTCTAATATGTTTGATGGTTGTGTTGATCTGTGTTGGAGGGGGGGTGGGGGTTATATGTTTGTATATATATATATATATATGTTTATTTACTTAGGAAAATGAAGAAAGGTTGATTGTATTTCGGTAACTGCAAGTACTGTTGTTTTCTTTTTTCAATAAAAATATTTTCAAAGAAATAAAAAAAATAAAAAATCTACTGACTGTGATGGTATAGACATGGTTATAATTAAAAAGACTTTAGACTGTATAAGTATTAGAGTATAGTATAGTATAGTATAAGAGATATTTTTAATCTCTTGTTACAATCAGGAGTATTTCCTGATCGAATGAAAGTGGCAAAAGTGATACCCTTATATAAATCAAGAGATAAGCATAGTTTTAACACAGTTTTCAAAAGTGCTTGAAAAACTTTTTGCACAAAGACTTGATAGTTTTATTGAAAAAAATCAACTAATAAATGAAAATCAATTTGGATTTCTTAAAAATAGATCAACGGCATTAGCATTGTTGACTTTCATTGACGATATTTCATCTGCAACCCATAATAATAAATACACAGTTGGGGTATTCGTTAATTTAAAAAAAAGCTTTTGACACGTTACAACATTCTTTTTTGATTTCTTAATTGTATAATTATGGTGTGAGAGGAGTGGCATTGAATTGGTTAACGAGTTATTTAGAAAATAGGTCGCAATATGTACATTATCTCGGCAATACCTCTGAAAGATTAAAGATTGTATGTGGCGTTCCTCAAGGTTCTATTTTGGGACCTAAACTTTTTAATTTATATATTAATGATATCTGTGACATATCAAAAAGGTTAAATTTTATTTTATTTGCAGATGACACAAATTTTTATTGCTCTGGAGAGAATTTGAAAGATTTGGTTGAAATTGTGATTTCTGAGATGTTAAGATTTAAAAAATGGTTTGATGTAAATAAATTATATTTGAATCTGACAAAAACGAAATTCATGATATTTGGCAATCGTGTAAAGGAGGAAGAAGTCATTATGTCCATTAATGGAGAATTGATTGAAAGAGTTACTGATTTTCGCTTTTTGGGTGTAATAGTACATGAAAATTTGACGTGGAAATCACATATTGAATATATTAGAAAGAAGATGGTTAAAAACATTTATATTTTGGGAAATGTAAGAGATTTATTAGACTACAAAACAATGCGCATTTTATATTTTTCATTGTTTTTCTCGTACTTTAGTTACTGTGTTGAAGTTTGGGGGAATACATATGAGAATACTATAAAACCTCTAAACTTATTACAGAAGAAAGTGGTACAAATGATTCATAATGTTAAATATAGAGAACATACAAATAAATTATTTATAAAATCAAAATTATTAAAATTAGGAGATTTAGTGAAACTACGGACACTATTAATTATCTTTAAGGCTAAAAATAATTTTGCCTTTTAAGTTACAAAGAGTATTTTTTTAATGTGTTCGGGGGCAGAAGACAGCAGAAGGAAATTTTATTTTAAGCATCAGCTAGCTAGGACTACACAAAGATTAATGAGTCCAACGGTTAGGGGTATACGACTGTGGAACTCTCTTCATTATAATTTAAAGAATTGTATAAATTTTCATTGTTTTAAAAAGTGTTACATATCTAAAACGATAACTCAATATGAAGAATGTGAATGAAATTGGAGTTAATTGACAAAGGATCCATTATTTTTTTTTGCCTCATTTATTTTATTTACTTATCGTTTCTCCTTGTTACTATGTGGAGTGGTATGTTCTGATTGTAAATTTGTTGTTTGGTTTGATTTAGGACCGGAGATAAATGTTAATGTTAGTTTGTTCCTTAATTTTTGGTGCCCACTTGCAATATAAGTTGGATTGTAGATAGGGGGCAGGGTTTAATAAGAATATTTTCTTCTTCCTGCTCCTTTTCACACATGGTTGCAGTGCTTTACTGATAGAAAGTGTGGTTGGTTTGTCTGAAAGAACTAACTGTGGAAACTGTTGTACCAAGTGTGAAATAAATAAATAAATGAAATGAAATGAACAGAAACTGCTTTCAGTGCTTATTAATAAAAAATCACCCTACTGTCTTACCATGGCATTCTGCAGTGGTTGCTGGTACCCAGTAGGTTTGTACTGAGTTCTTTGTGTCCAGTCAGTGTGGATATCCCCCAAGAACAGCTCCTGGACCTTCCTTCCATGGCTGTGGTATTGCGTTTCTACTCGTACTAAACCCATCTCCATCATGGAGAAACCCAGTGCTTCCAGACATCCCCTCCCTGCCCGGGTGTTGTATAGCTCGTAGAGCTTCCCTGGCACCACTCGACCCAGGCTGAGACCTACGCATGTTGAAGGGAGCCTGGAGGCCAACCTCTGTTTGGCTGCAAGGCTATGAACCACAATGGCCACTTTGCTGAGGTGATGCTCAGCTTCAGTAGCCCCACGGGTGATCCAAGAGGCCTGGCGCAGACGGATCTTTCCCCTGACTATCAGGGAGTAGCTAGGATCCTCGCAGCTGCTGTCGGTATAGTAGTGCTGCAGGGCCTGGAAGTGACGGTTGGGATGGAAAGTGTAGGAGCGGGTAAGAAACTCTGGACCAGGACGAACTTCGCATCTAAATGCAGAAGGAGAAAAATTATATAGGCAATTGTTTTTATGGATAGCTTTCAAGTTCTTAAGTATGACAGAGATGACTCTGAAGTATTGAATTATTTGGGACAGGTCTCGATTTGGCTTTTGTTTTTAAGATGGAGGGTCATTATCATTGCTCTATATGAATTTGTACCTTATTGATACCCAAGTACCATCCAGTTGTGGTGGTATATCTGCTGTGATTCTCACTCTGTCCTGTATGTTGTGGTACTGACAGTGGGGCTCCCACTGGAGGCTCTCACTGAAGTTGGAGGAGGATGCAAATGGACCTGTTGGCACCTCCCAAAGTTTTGTCCCTGTTCCTACCACCAACAGAGCTGGAAAGAAAAATCAAAACGGTGTGTCAGTTATCCCATCTGATCAACACAAATGCTTCGCTCCATGGCATGGGAAGACTCTCAGCCTCCGTCATTAGAAAATAAATGGAAATGCTAAGAGCCTATTGGTTATATTCACATTTCAAACAAGCTAGATTCACTGCAGTTCAGTCCAAACTCTTTTGGGATTGTACTTTTGTTGAATTTTCTATGTAATGAGGAGAAAGACTGCTATTTATCCATACATGGCTGTAAAACAGGACCTTTGTATCAGTGCTAAAATTTTGGCTTGTCACTTCAATCAGCCTGCAGCTGCAACATACAGGCTTTTAGTTTGCTTTGAGACAGGAGGTGTGAGTGGAAGTGTTTGTGTGGGAGTGTGTAGTCTTTGTACTGTATATATAGTTATATTTTGTTTTTCTCAAAAAATTGCAATAATGCAAACGGGTGGGTCAGCAACAGCAGCAGGCCAACTGAGCCAAACACATCTGCTGATAATATGATTTTAAGAAAAACACTCGTGATGATTAATGTTCTTGTTCTTGAGTTTTCCCAAACACTGACAGCTAATCCAAATGAACGCCTTATTCACTCTATAGCGTTTTATTGATCTGACATTTGCACATCTGCAGTGTGTCTGCCATTAATCTTAACTGCAATTTCACCTCAATGCGTGTGTTGCCAACAAGGTCGAGTGCTCTGGTGTGGTTTCCAACCAGACCAAAGCGATAGGATTTTCTGATTGCACCCTCATGGTTGCAACATGAGGAAGCCCTCTGGGGTCTGTCTGGGCAATGTGCGTACTTTTGCGTGTGTCAGAGTTATGGCTTCAGCTTTAAATCCCCCCAAAAGAAATGTCAAAAAGCAAAGCTGCATGTGTTCTCGCAGATGCCTCCATCTTCTGTTGCATTCATTTTCATTTGTTGACTTGAAATATCCTCATTAGGCTTTTACCATTTCATGTAACCTGTTACACAATGAACTTGTGAAAGTGTGTTGGTAGGGGAATATTGTCACATGTGGACAGAATGACTGTGTTTTTGCTTAGAGTGTGGTATCAGCCTTCTATCTAATGCTGTCATTTTCTGGGCACATTCCTCAGAGATTTTGGTTCATATTGACATGATAGCATCGCACAGTTGCCACAGACATGTCAGCTGGTCATCCATAATGTCAATCGCCTCTTCCACCACATCCCAAAGGAGCTCTATTGGCTTGAGACTCTGCACTGTGATGTTCAGCAAACCAGTTTGTGATGGCCTTAACTTTGTGACACTGTGTGTGTGATTTCTGCGGGAAGTAGCCATTAGACTGGTGTGCTCTGGTCATGAAGGGACAGATATGGTCTGTAACAATGCTCAGGTAGGCTCAGGTAGGCCCAAGGTGTGAGGAGAAAACAGTCCCCGCGCCATGACACCAGTACCACCAGTTTATAATGCTAATATAAAGCAGGAAAGATCCATTGTTTCATGTTATATGCCAAGATCAGATCCTGCCTTCCAAATGTCCCAGCGGAAGTCAAAACTCATCACACCAGGCAGCATTTTTCCAGTCTTCAATTTGAGTGAGCCTGTGTGAATTGCAGCTCCAATTTTCTGTTCTTAGCTGACTGGTGTAGCCCACCTGCTTCAGAGTTTGACATGTTGTATGTTCAGAGATGCTTCTCTGTAAAACTTGGTTGTAGCCTGTAGTTATTTGAGTTACTTTTGACTTTCTGTCTGCATGGAGGAGTCTGGCCATTCTGCTTTGACCTTTGACTCCAACAAGATATTTTCGCACAGAGAACCTCCGCTCACTGGATATTTTCTCTTTTTTGGATCATTCTCTGTGAACGTTAGAGATAGCTCCAACTATTCAAAATCACTTTTCATTCTGTTGCTCAGTTCTAACTTCAACAGGATGTCCAGATCATGTCTGCATGCCAAAATGTCTTGAGTTGCTGCCATGTGATTAACTGTTTAGATATTTGTGTTAACGAGCTGCTGTTCCTGATGAAGCGGCCAATGAGTGTATATGACTGCTAACTAGTGGCGCATTCTAGAATATGTTAGAAATTTTGATTTACCAGTCAGGAATTTTTTGTGAGACACCCCCTCAAGTTGGAAATGGCAATATTAGTGGGAACAGATCAACATACCCTGATTTAGCTATCCAAGATGGCAGCACTGAATGTAAACAGTAAAACTGTAAAACTGCTACATGCAGATCAGGCTCTATCCACGAAAGTGCTTTTTAAGTGCTACAGTCTTTTGCTGAAAACATTAGAAATTGTTGCACTTTTGCTTTAAGTTTCTTTTTAAGTATTCCGCCTAGTTTTTCCTCCCTTTCCTTTTTACTTGCTCTATTATTCCTTTTACTCCCATAACTGTCACATTCTCCCTTTACTACTTTTAGTAAGCTTACACCACATTTTTCAGGGAGAAGATCACCTGTCGAGGCTACAGTTGAGTTTGGAGTAAGTTGTGCAAATTTCGGCTAGAAGGACCCACAGACCACTCGGTTTTCCCATGGCTCAGCAAATGAAGCTCAAGGACTTTTGAACGGAAAGTGTGTGATGTTGATTTTCCTTTAAAAGGCTCCAAGATGGAGGCTGACGGATCTGCATTTATTAACCTTGTTAGTGTCAAACGGAGGATATTTTTTGTTCCCTTTGCTCTTGGAATGCTTCCCACACACACTGACCACAGCCGCAGACATGTGTGCTGCTCAGTCGTTTCCCAACGTCCTTCCAGCTGATGCTCACACACATAAACAAACACACAACCGTAAAGTCTGACCTGTACATCCATCGACCACAAAGCCAGACTCAAACTCAGAGCAAATTTTTCCTCCTTTCAGCAGTCTGTTGATAAGATTAATTCTTCTTTTTGCTGTCACAGGCAATGAAACATGTTTGCAATTTCCCCTATGTGGTGATGTGTTTGTTTATGCTCCCTGTCACTGCAGCTGGTGAAGAAACCCGGTCAGTCAGTCCCAGCTGGGCTCCTTTGGGAGAACCCGGAGCAGAAATACTAATCAGGATTAATTAATTTCCACGGCTCCTTACAAGTCATCCAATTGGTCTGTTTTGTGTTATCTGTCCATGCAACATGTTGCCTAAGTGGTTACTCGCACAGAGCACAATGAATGGACACAGAGACAAGAGTCCCAGTCTGTGATGTGGAGTCATTTGGACTGGTATATTGGACTTTCTGTTCTTGCCAAAGCATTTCTATAGAGTGTTTCTTGAGGTCACTTGTCATTCAGTCCCTTTCCCTCTCTTGGATCTCCTTCCAGTTGGGCATATGGTTGCATTTACTAAAAGAGTGCTCATAAAAGCAGAGCTTAGTAAAACAAAATTGCTCATCGTGGGGTTTTAAGTATTCTTCTACAAAAGAGCCCTATTCCAACCACAAGTGAGGTGATGGTGTAATACATATGATAATATCCAATCCCAGTCTCCATTTGGAGGAGATGGGGGACTATTTTACTTGATTCACTTCCTACACAGGCAGTCACATTGCATTAGTTTTACCCTGCGATGGTTCCTACTGATTTATTTTTCCACAGCGGGCCCTAAAACTTCCCACTCATATGGCCTGTCACAGCATAGTGGTCAGTGCATCTTTTAAAACAGATTTCATTACATATACCAGTAAAACTTTATGTAAGACTGAGACTTGAAAGTTACATTTAAGCTTAAAGATGGATTTGATGCTTGTGGAAGTAGCTGAATTTATTAAATACTTTTTAAAAGGTAGAAATTATCTTTACAGAACGTGTAATAGCATTTAGATCAGAATATTTAATAATTGTATACTTCTTGGATGACATTAGACTGTTATTTTAGTGTTTCTTTTTCTAATCTCATTAAACAGTTAATTACTTTGAAATATAACTCCAGGTCCTCACCTTAACCCCCCAAATCAGCCTCTTCTCTTTCTTTAACCGCGACAAAAATCTTCTTTGTCACATTTTTTACAGAAATGCTGCAGGAACATTATAATTCCTAAAGCCAAAGTCTAGTTTCCTCAAAGACATCAGAATTTACAGTATTCAACAATATCCAGAAAGAATATGTTACTGACTACATACAATGTGGGTTTCATGCAGCCTTATGACTTGATAGAAAAATACTAATAAGCATTAAAGAGAAATCACTTATCAGAAAAGTAAGCTTACAGGTTTCTACATTCAGTGACTCACTGCTTCTGCATTTTTATTTACATTCACCCATTTTCTTCCGCTCATCTTATGGGAAGGCAGAAAGGCAGCATGCTGCACTTGTTAGCACTGTTGGCTCATAGGAAAAAGGTCCTGAGTTCAGCTCCACCATCTGACCCCTCTCTTTGCAGGGTGTTCTGGGTTCTGTCTGGGTAGTCTGGTTTCCTCCCACAGTCCAAAGAAATATAATTAGTGGGATTAGGTTAACTGATGATTCTAAATTGCCCATAGGTTTCAGTAGGTGTCTGTCTCTCTGTGCTAGTCCCTGCCTCTTGCCCTATAATGGCTGGGATAGCATCCAGAATCCTTATTGTGTTCATAATTATTTTAAAGCCAAGACCTGGAGAAAAGTTCTTCTGTAGGGGACTTTTGCTGCTCTATGCTAATTTCTTATATTAATCTTCACATTCTGGAGTGTCAAAACAAAACAACAGGTCGTTTTGTTTTATTATCCAATAGATGAATCCAACAATTGCCTTCAAAGCTGTTCCCTTATTGAGAAGAATGTGACAAATTCTGGAATGACAGGATTAAAGCCACCTTCCTACTCTACCCCTTGATGCACTCCGGCTCTTTTAATTGTCATCAAGCCTTACAAAACACTGCTGAATCCACAAGCAAAAATCATTCCTCTAAATCATGTAGATTTACAATTCTTCCACCAGAGGTCAGTGCCGCAGCCTGTGAGCTGCGTGTGGTCTGGACGGTCAGTCTGTCATCCCCACTAACACTGGCGTTCGCCTCATCTGACTGATGACCAGCCAAAGTAATCTACCTGTCTTTGAGCTCATATATTCCTTCAGTTCCCCCCTACACACGCACATACGTACACTTTCACAAAAAACACACTGCACACATTGATGCACAGTAGACTGCAGAAGGGATACCATTTATATGAGACCTCCAGGTTGCCCTCTGTTTGTTTGTTTGCATTTGTGATTACGGTCTGGCAGCGTTCGCTCTCCTCTCTCACGTCTCGTCCACAGAGCCACGTTAAAAATAAGGCTTTATGTACGTCTTTATTTGGAGCTACCCTGTAAAAACAAGAACCAGATCCTGGCACTTTTAATTCAGGGCTTGCGGGGAATCAAGTGCATGACGTTGAAGTTGACCGCACAGCTGGTCCATCACGGAGAGAGATGTCTGTGTCTTCTTCACAGCTACTTCTGAAAATATTTAACAGAGAATCACTAAAGCTGCCAAAATGGAGGCAGCCTAGGTGAGGGAAAAATATCCAAATAATGTGTTGACATGAAGGCAGTGTTGGACCAATCCCCCTAGTATTTTAAATAAATGTTCCAACTTCTTCTTCTTCTTTTTTTTAAACTACATCCTTACCCTCTTTTTGTGCTCTGATCGCTCTTTGTGCTGTGGATCAAACTCCCTAAAGTGTCCCTGAAGTGCCTGTGCCCTCCTGGCCCTCCTTCCTCTCCGCCTGATTACTTTTCTCTCCCACTGATGAAAAAGCCATGATATTTACGCCTCATTTGTCCTGGATGGATTTCATATTTCTCCTTTCTTTCATCTGTCTTTGTTTATTTTCTTCTCTTTCTCCGTGGGTCTGTCAATGGTTTATGAAGTGAACGAAGTTCATGACAGTAAGGGGCGGAGTCTGGAGGGGTGAGGCGTCTTCGCGCTCCAGAATGACAAGATTAGTGAGGTGCATGTGTGCGCGTTCTCTCAAAAGCAACATTAAATGCTACAGAAGCTCATCATTCCACATATTTGGGTGACTGCTGCACATTATTCACAGTTCACAGCTACTTTTTCAGGCTTCCTGACTCACTCAGCTGCCATCCAGATTTTGGATAGGTGTTAATAGCCAATGATTCCTAAGCGTTTTGGCTTGCAGCACCTGATAATGAAGGGGTGTGTGCTGGCTGCACAATGTTTTGCAGGATATCCACATATAGTGCACAATGAGCAGCGAAGATTGATATTCCTGCTTTTGGTTTTATTTTTTCTCACGGCTCCTCTTCTAATCTAAATAATTGAATTAATCTAGACGATGCAACCACCTGCATAATAACTTTTTACTCTTAAAAGATCTACTATTTCAACAGATTTTCACTGTTCAGCAGAAACAATAATTTTATTTATCTTATCCAAAAAGGTAAGAGTACGCAAACATGGGGTGTAAATATTTCAATACAACAGGCCGCACAACAGTTGTTCTACTTTTTTCTTTTAAAAAAGTGCTCTTTTTTTTTTTTTTTTACTATTTACTATTTGTTTTAAACCATAAAGGATTTATTGTCTTCTGGTTCTACACCAGTGAATGACTATTGATACTCATATATCCCTGCATATAATGCTTTGAGGACTTTATTCAATACTCCGTTCTGCTGAATACAGATAGAAGATGTTGGTGCCCAGTGCCTGTTGCTAAAAACACAGAATACACATTAAACATCTTCTGCATTACCTGGACCTGCAGTTCTCATTTGGTAGAAGCTAACCCTTCAGCCAAACCTCCTGTTCCCTCGATGAGCTAACACATTTATTATAAAGCAGCCTAAGTTATCATTATCCCTTCAGCACATTTATGCTGTGTGATTCTGGGCTGTCTAAGAAAAAATTTAAAGGCGTGAGAGAGGACTCTCATGCAGGCTGACACAAACCTTGATTTGGCAACTAAAAATAATCTATGTTGACAATACTTCTGAAAGCATGCTGATGGTATGGTATGCTTTTCTAAACTTAGTCCTTTCTTTATTGATTTCGATTCTGACAGTTTTATTGACACATGTTAAGCTTGATCAACTTGGTACACAGTCAATGCCCTCATTGTTAAGGCACTAGCATTCAAAACTGTAATTACTGAATTTATAATTATAGTCTTTACGGCATAGATAATGTACTGCTGCCCTGCTCTGTCTCCGCACAACAGCATGCAAAGTAGATTTTTCTCAGCCAGGGCTGTTTTGCAGGAATATCCCTTTCCTTTCCTTCCACCCTTGTCACTAAAGTCAGACGAAGGTCAGGCTGATTTAGAGGTTTTCCTAAGAACATGAGGTCCAGTGTGTTATTCTAACCCTGGGTCCCCGTTTCTTCTTTTGGCTTTAACCCCAGCATCTCATCGCAGCCTTCCAGGCCAGGAGTATCCTTCTGTCCCCAGGGCAGCACAAGGACAACTACTGTTGTCTTTTCATCACAGTGTAAGCTGCTTAATCCAACGGCCTCGTTTATTTAGACAAGGGATCAACAGGGGTTTGCCCAATGGATGCTGCTGCCAGTTCCACTGTGGTTAGCAAACTCTGGCTCCTATTCACAAAGCAACAACTCACACACACACACACACACATAATGTCGTACTGCGTAAAACAGCTGTCTCCTCAAGCCAACACATCCACTTACTCTTCAACGATGTTTTTCAAAAGTCTCTGAAAGCCAGCAGCACATTGAAGCCCAACGCTGGATTTTGAGCTGTCTGACAACGAGGAGGATTCTTTGTCATACGAGCACCTTCATTCATTGTGGTCTTTTTTTTTTTGGTGGACAGCCAAGGTACTTAAGATTTAGATAGTGGACAGGGAAGTTGATGGTCCGTTGATGTTTTTGGAACTGAAATTTTAATTCTTTCATCTTAATTCAAAAGCCTGGCTTGAGATGGTTCTGGAGATCTGGTTGGTGGCTGTTTCATGTACTTGGAGAGAGGTGGAACATGCTACAGCCAAGATATAGCTTAAACAAAAATGATTAGGGGTTGGATCAGACATTTTATCATCCAGTTCAAGCTGGATGTGTGCTGAAGGAGTTTTTTAAATCCAGTTATACTTGGTCACCTTTCCTTTTACACGTTCAAAGGTGGAGAAAATCTCCCAACAAAGTGTGGGTAAATGACAAGTTTTTCAAAAGATTAACTTTTAGAACTGAGCTGTTACTTAGTAAAGGAAAGGAGCACAAATCTGAAATAATAAAACATCTGCCAAAAGTTATAAATACATAATCCAAACAAATTCCTCTTTAAAGCTACTCTAAGCGGCTTTCTGCACAGTTTGAACTGTCCTGTGTGGAGCTGACGACTCAACCTTGCCGGTCTCCCACTGACAAACTTGAGTGGGGAAGAAGCGAAAAGCTCAAAGATACCAGTCTACTACTGAAGCATTGAGCAGGAGATGGTTCTGAAGGGAGGGGAAAGTAAGGCTGGCACCAGACAGATGCCTCCTCCTGTCTGCCTCCAGCCACCCATCACCCTAACCAGCCCTGATGGCCAAAATGCTTTGCTTCCATGATCGAGGCCAAGCGGACAGATCATCAGCTCGGCACAGCAGCTTGAGGTAGGGTCAGTAATGGCTGTCTGCTGTTATTCTAACCATTAACATAATGGCAACATTAGTTCCAGGGCCACGCTTCTCTGCTCCTAGGGAGCCATTGTTTAAAGGCACCAGTTGAGCCCCTTTTTGAAGACTCCTCCAGTGGCCACAAACGCTTTGAAGACGCTCACAGGGGGAGATGGGGAACACAGACGGGCTATTCATAAGTCTAACATCAGCATAATTTGTGTTTAATTTTTCAAAGTGGTGATCCACATGTTGAGCTTTCATTTGAATTGTGACAAATAGCATAATGACTTCCTTATAATTATGAAGATGTCAGCTTTAATCTCTCTTTTTTTTGTCTGACCATGTGTTCTCCAATCTAAAGTTCTAGCTCTAGTTCTTACAAGAGTAAGCATTTACTGTCTCTTATTCTTTTCCTAGTGAAACATTTGATTACAAGGGGGTATCTGTAGCTCCGGATTACCTGCTGAAGTGTAAAATGTAAATTTTACATGACTCGTGGTGTTTGTGAGTTTAAGCCTATTGTAAAATAACATTTCTCTTAAACATTTTTCAAGAATCAAAATCTACACCAATTAACTACGCCGAAGTCAGTGCTTGAACTCACCTTGCCACAGAAACCAGACACCCCTCAACAGGTGACTGAATCGTCCGCTTGACATGTTTCCTGCTCCCGTGCCCTTCATTCACACACTGTGTTCAGAATATAAACTGTGATCCGTGGGAAATCCAAAACACAGAGATGGCTCCTGTCAACAAGAAACAATCATGCAGGATACCAACATGACAAGAGCTCATGAATGAAGTTCCCAGTAATCCCACAGACAAAACTCTAATTTCCACTTCAGCCAAAAAGGTGTTTTTTGTTTAAAAAAACAAACAAACAAGTAAAAAAAACTCTTCTTTTCTTTTAGCTCCAATTCTTGGCTTCCATGGTCTGATAAAAAAGGTCCTCTGTTGAGGTCATCCGTTCATGAAACTTCTGCACACTGGTGGTTTCCTTGAGCTGACGCGGGGTGAGAATAAACTCTCTCTCAATCGTACACCGTTGTCTCACTCCAGTGCAGCACTGTGAATCTGTTCCACTCAAAGCATGTGCAGTGAGGGTGTGTGTGTGTGTGAGCAGGAGGATTGTATGTGTGTGCACTCCTGTCTGGCTCTTATAGTTTTGAGCTGAGAGGAGGGAGTAAAGAGAGAGAGAGAGAGGGATGGAAGAAGGGAGGGCAGATATAGGGAAAGTTTCAGCGTGTGTGTGTGTGTTTGTGTGTGTGGAGGAGGGGGATTGAGCTTCAAGCTTCCTTGAGCGAAGACTCTGAGAAGCTTTCAGAGCAAGGTGCAAAAGGGCAGGGATGAAAAGAAGTTACTGCTACGGTCACAATCCCACAGCACGACTCGGTTAAACAACAACATAAAAAATGAATGTATAGGTTCAGGCAAGGAACTGCAATCTCAGTATGTGACATTAGGGAGAAAAAAAAGTCAGTTTGTGTGGGTCAGTACTGTCACCTGCTAGTATTTATTCCTTAACAGCTGTGGTGAAGCTGAGACTGAGGTATACCTAGTACACATTTTTTGATTCGGTCTAGATTAATCTCTGCTTTATGCCTTGTTAGCAGTGAAGAGCAAAGCATTACTGCGCCTCTCCATTTATAACTCCAACCAAACTTGAGCCACTTCCCCAAAAATCTTCCTAAAATTTTGGTCTAAATTTAAAAAAGAAAAAAATATGTGTGTGAACAATGATTGGAGGGACAGCGTGAGTTTGCATTGGAATTAATATAAAAAAAGATGTGTGTAAATAGCTCAGTTACTACTCCAAAGACTTTACTGTAGACAGTTTTTATTGGATTTAAGTTCTCCCAAAGAAATAGTCCCAATGAAAACTGTTGACAGTGAGGTTTGTGGCATATTGGGAGTAATGGAAACACAATTTCTGGGAAGAGATGCTGCTGCTGCTGAATGTTTTAGCATAAATTTGTTAATGCTGTGTTTGTGATACAAACTCACAAAGTTTTTAACATAAAATCAAAACAATCTACTGGTCAAACTCCCGTGGGTGCATTTCTTTCAGTTTGGGTGCACTGACCCTTTAAGCTGAGGGAAAAAAAATAGCACAAATACATTTCAGCAGCAGCTGCGCACACACACGCGGTTTGCACAAACCTGCAGCACACATCATTAAAAAAGGCACATGCATAGACAGACGCTCCAGTCACACTGATTCAGAGGCTCTGCGTATACATGTGGTCTGATGGAGATGTTGACAGTGTTGACCACTGCAGAGGTAAAGAAAGGTTTCAAAGTGCCTGCCAAGTGAGAGTTGGCAACATATCTGCGATGGGTGGGCTGACCGGAGCCCTGGCACGCAGACAGGGCAGCATACACTCCCGACCTACCATTACACACATATGCAGTCAACGGCCAATGCAATTGGGTGAAGCAATTTTACCACCGGTGTAGTGTTTTATATGGCAGATTTGTAATGCATCATCCTGCTTATATTAAGTTTTCTGTGCCAATTGTCAGGCGGCCTAAGCATTTTCTTCCTGAGCCATCGTCTTCAAAGCAACAGCGCACAGTTTCTCACAGTCTTTACACCACATTCTCAAGGTCACGGAGGACTAAACGGGTATTAAAGGATATTTATATGTGTGCTTGTGTGTGTGTGTTTTCTTCTTCTTCTTTTTTTTTAATTTGAGGGGGAATTGTTGCCTTTGTACCTTTAATAACAACTTCGTGGTCCCTAAGTTAATTGCTGAGATTGGAAAACATCTCCAAAAGGGAGAAATGTGAGCAGCCAGACAACATGAGAAGTTTTAAAATGCACAACCAAGTTAGTCAAACATATCATAACACAGAAAAAAAACGTAAAATTCAAACTTTCACACACAGTGTTGAAATAAAATGAGGATTTTGTAAAACAAAAACAAAGTTACTTTCAAGCAATACCAATTTGTTATGTTGCGGTATAAAAAAAGATTTGACGCACCAGATTTAGACATCACAGTCTGAAAATTAGAAGAATAGAATAAATAGCTACTCTGAGAAATTTAGGAAGTAGGGAATACTTCCATTAGCAGCAGCTTTAATGCTTTTAAATAGAAAAACATTAAAATAATACCAAATTTCACATAATCAATATTAATTAGTTTTGGTGCTGCAAGATTGGTGAAGTGAGAGCTCATTGTCCTTGGTCTCCATCTGCTAAACTGACACACTAAAGTGGGTCTTGGTGTGTCCTTGTTGTCCTTGTGCCAGCATGGGTTCTCTCCAGGTACCCTGGATGTTCCCATTTCATGTATGTTTCCATTCTGGATGTTAGCTTAACTGGCAATTCTAAAGGTGTGAATGTCTCCCCGTGTTAGCCCTGCAATAGATTGTTCACCTGCCCAGACTGTAAAGCCTCTCTACCTTATGACAGCACCAGGGACAGGCTCAGCCTCCCACATCCATGTATTTGATTAGTGAAAGTGGATGGTAAATGGTAAATGGCCTGTATTTGTATAGCGCTTTTCTAGTCCCTAAGGACCCCAAAGCACTTTACATATCCAGTCATCCACCCATTCACACACACATTCACACACTGGTGATGACAAGCTACATTGTAGCCACAGCCACCCTGGGGCGCACTGACAGAGGCGAGGCTGCCGGACACTGGCGCCACCGGGCCCTCTGACCACCATCAGTAGGCAACAAGGACACAACAACCGAGACTGTCCAAGCCGGGGCTCGAACCAGCAACCTTCCGATTACAAGACAAACTCCCAACTCTTGAGCTACGATCGCCCCTGATAATTGGATAATATGGATGATAATTGAACCCTCACCTGCTGTGTTTAGTGGATGAAGACATTTTCAAGAAGAACAGACATGTTGTGGAAGAGATCCAGAGATAAATAATATCTAATCATTCAATGTAGAGTATTGTGTAAAGATATAGTGAGTGAAAAAAGTGAGAGAAGAAGAAAAATGCATCATGGGAATTCCACAGCAGCATAGACCTATTACAAAGTAACTATAGGAGGATCCAGGGTCACCTAATCCAGCCCTAACTTTATGTTTTATCAAAAAAGGAAAGTTTTAAGCCTAATCTTAACAGTAGACAAGGTGTCTGCCTCTTGAATCCAAACTGGAAGATGGTTCCACAGAAGAGGGCCCTGAAAACTGAAGGCTCTGCCTCCCATTCTGCTTTTAAATACAAGTAAACCTGCAGTCTGAGAGCAAAGAGCTCTATTGTAGTAATACGGTACTATAAGGTCATTAAGATAAGATAAGGCCTGATTATTCAAGAAATTATTCATTATTATTCATTATTTATGTATTCTATGCTTCACTTGGTCTCCAAAAGCTAACTGACGTTTAGTTTTGTCATTTCTGTATGTCTAAAATTAGAAAAGTTCAGCATGTTTTCTTCTGTTTTTTGTTTTTTTTAGAAACACCTCATCCAGAACACTGGATTCCATCTTAAAAAGAGCCAGTTTATTGATAACTGTTCAATTTACCTTTCTCAGTTTTGTAAATCCTCTTTTCACGAAATCACAGCCATTATGCTTGATTGAAAAACCTGGTAGAACAGATACACCAATCACTTTAAAGAATTAATAGTAAGCTCTCGTTAGTGCTTCTTTGTTTGTTTGTGTTTTGAAACCGAAGAAGCATTTAGACCCCGAAAAGACGCTGTCTCAGGATGCTTAACACAACTTGTTTTCCAGCATCTGAGGTTCAAGGTTGAGATTCAATAGGACTCCTTTGGCTCCTTTGGACATGTCCGTCCTGGCTGCCAGCCGTCCCAGCTATCATTTCAAGAGAGCTTAATCTGATTGTTGATTAGTGCCTCTGGCGAAGTGCTAACTTGCTGTGACAGACCCCACAGAGAGTGAAGAGAAGGGAGGACAGAAGCGGCTGATCTCTGATCCCAGATCTGACAGCTGGCTCCCTCAGGAGGACACTGCCTGGGGTGTCAGAAGCTTTGATCAACTCAGAGTCCTCTCAGGAATGCACACGCAAAAACACATGCACACAAACACACACGTGCAAACACGTACATCAGTGATGGAGCTCTGGTGTTTATGTAAATGCATGCATTAGCAATTTTTCAATCTCAGCCTCACTCCCTTTTTCTATTTCCTGACTCTAACACACAGGCGGATACACACAAAAACACACACACGTTGACTCCCACACAAATTGCTGGGCTCGGCCTGCTGGCATATGAATCCAGGAGCTGGCATGAGTTGCAGAAGAACACACAGTCAACGCTATTTTATAATCAAATAATTTCTCAATCTTGAAACTGATACGTTTCCACCGAGCAGGAGCTATCAACTGCGGTGGGCTGTGTGTGTGGTGTGTGTTTGCTTAGGCATATGTCCTACACCTCAACACACATGCATAGGCTTGAAAAATCACATCCACTTTCACGTGGACCATATATTCACACTCTGAGCTTTAAAGTGGATTCATTCATGCCGGTTATTTTGTATTCTGGTGGCTCAGAAGCACAGAGGCGGTTTTTGGTCGCTCTGCAAGCTGTCAGCGCCCCCAGTAGGGCTAAAAGTCAATGTGCATTGAACAGCAATTCGCTTTTTACTTTCTCCTTTGTTCGCTTCTTTCCCTCATTCTGTTGAGAAAAACTGAACACATACAAGAGACAAGAGAGGAGGAGGTTCCACAGAAATAGGCTTTGGTTATTGCTTATTGCTTACTAGTGATAACATATCACATAAACAACACAGAAGTATGTAATTTGCACAAAGTCTGGATAAATAACAGCCACAACAAAACCAGCTGAGAATCAAAACACAAAGAGCTTCAGTAGCATAAAATCTCAATGAGGTGTGGACCCATGGCACAGCCAAGATGTTACCCAATGTGCGAGAACTTCTGTGGGCAAAAGAGAGCAGAGAGTAATTTTGCTGCTGCATATTTCCAGCTGTGTATTTTCAACCCTTTTAAAAATCGCTTACTTAAGGCTCCATGGGCTTTTTAACACTTCCACGAATTGACGTGAAAAAGATAGTTTCTTCCCTTTGCGCCACTTGACAACATAATGTTTAAAGAAATAATTAAATTAGATGGCTATTAAACTTTCTGAATGTTATTTTTAATGGGTAAAACTCTGGTTGGTGAGCATTTGCTGTTTGGGCCATTAGCCATGGGTTTGGCTGGACACAGCCTGAATGAATAACAGGGTTCCATATGCCCACCACTTAAGTTCAGTATCTGTCCACTCAAGGCACAGTTTGATTTTTAGGAAAGGCACCTCTCCAGCGGCAAAGGAACCAAAAGTAGTGTATTTAGTTGTAGCTACAGTTGGAATGGGAATGATTCTGGGATCAAAGTTCGGAAAAGGGGCTGGACTTTATCAAAGCATATCCACTGGATCCAGGGTGTCTGTTTAGGGAATCTCAGGACTGGATCCCTTCCTTTTGTTGGCTATCAGAACGTGATGTTCAGCACATGCTGGGTCTGTTTGCAGCTGAGTGTGAGTCAACTTCTCCAAGTCTGAGGTCATGGTCCTCTGCTGAAAAATGGTGGATTGCTTCCTCTTGGTTGGAGGAGAGTCGTTCCCTATAATGAGAGTATTCAGCTATGTTGGTATTGTGTAGTATGAGACTGCTGTGGAGAGAGAAGGTAAAGCTTCTGGTTTAATCTTTCTGCATTCCAACACTCACCTATGCTCATGAGCTCTGTGTAGTGACCAAAAGAATGAGGTCACTACACACAAGCAGATGAATTGCTGGGCTTAGCCATCAGGATAGGCCGAGGAATTCAGAGTATACTTGCTGCAGTGTTACAGAACGGACCTAAAATCCTTTTCCCTAATCTTTTGGAGAGACATACTTCCTCTTCTTCTTCCTTTTGCTTAATTTTTCAGGTTAAAAAACAAGACACGGGGTGTGTAGCTGAAAGGCTACGGTGATTACTACGTGAGCTTAAATGCCAGCAGGAGTGAGTCATTGATTTGATTTATGATGGGACCTTTACTTTGTGATCCCCTGCTGTCTTTACCCACATTTCCTGTAGTATTGTGCTTCCCTTTCTCTAGTTGTGACTATATAATAAAGGCAAAAATGAAAACAAGATATACAGTAAGCTGGCCTTCCTGACACAGCCACACACATCCTAAGCAGATAGCACCCTGCTCTTTAATCATCACACATTCACATCCCCACCAGTTATCTGCAAGATGCATGACTCCAAAAATGCAGCCAGAGAAAAAGCAGACACCCACATCTCTTGCATATTATTCTTCACCCTTTGTAATGTCACTGCGCAGAACAAACTTAGCTAGGTTTCACTGGCACCTGGGTTTGGTTGAGCTGTCACCCAGAGCGAAACAGTGCAGGCTACTTTCAGGGACTTTGGGTGTGTTGACAGTACTGGGTGGTAGGACCAGGTGAGATCTGAGATACTGTGATGTTTTGATATTTCCTAAATGTGCTGATACGAAGATAAGAGCCCCGTTTGAGTCTGATGTTGTAATTCCAACCTCCTGCAGATGTCCAAACATGTTTCAGTGTAAACATGAAGAGAAATGCCGTAATGTCTACCGTCACTACCACAGCCTGGGAGTATAGAAAGGCTTTGATAAACCAAGGAAAGCTATCATCCTTCATTATTCAGATTTTTTTGAACAAGTTGGAACTAATTTCTGTAGTTTTGAAGAGAAACAAATGTATTTTTGAAGTATAAAAATGCTCTTGTGTCTTCTTTTGTGTCTTTAATTAAACATAGGATGGGAGACTGTTCATAAGCGTGTGCCATTATCCACATGTAATAATCATTAACACATCTTGCTATGTCTTTAGACAACCTATTTTTCTTTAAGTCCAGTCCTTTCTTTTGGCTGGCCTCCCGTTGGCCCCCTATATGCGCTAATGGAATGAAAACAATGTACATGGTTCACATCTTGATTACTCAAGACTCATGCTTGCTCCTTTGTGATGCACCAAACGTATATTTTGTAATATCCACTAAAATAACAATGACTCTTCTTGGGGCAGCAGTTAGATTAATTATATGATGTTTAATTAAAAACTATAGTACTGAAATTTCTACACGCATCATTCCTGAGGAGTCAGTCAAGTATAATGGTTGTTTATAAAGGACCACACACCAAAGCCTGGTTTAAAAATTGTAATAATTATGGTACAGTACCACTTTCCATTCTAAAAGCCCTTTCATACCAGGTACGTAAAAGCCGTGTGGATATTTTGTGTTTAAAAAAATATTTTTTGGACTCACCTATTCTTAACACACCATGATTTTTCCGACGTTTCGGATCCGAATGAATAGATTTTATCAATCAGATCACTTCTTTTGGCAATGCAGCTCAACTCATGAACTTGTACTGAATATGCAATGACATTGTAATAGTAAAATAAATACCATTTACCCCAAACACACAGCTGAACACTACTCCAGCTCACTTGGCTCTCTGAATAATGCTTTCTCTACCTCCTTATTCCAACTCCAGCAGTTCCAACTCTGCTAACAAGAGTTCAAACTTCCCCACTGACATCCTGAAATATGTACAAGAGCGGCTGTGATGCAACTTCCACACCTGGATAAAACCATGAAATTCTCCCTGCTGCTGCCTTCTGCGGAGAATTGGATGAACCCAGAAGTTGTGTTTCTTTCTTCTCTCATTACGGAGATCAAGACCAGCTCACCATCGTGTCATTTCAGTGAGGATGAATTTTTGCAAAAACATTACAAAAAGGTTACTGTACATGTCAAGTTTGCATCCATAAAATGTGTCTTTTTTACGCAACACATTCAGTGTGTAATGGCCTTAACCCAGTCATTTTGGGGTAACACAAAAAAATATAAGAAAGAATGAATATAAAAATAGTAAGTTATTGCCTCTTGATGACAGTAATAGCCAATTAGTAGCAATGTAATTATCTTGTATCAAGAATAGTTGAGTAATGTTACACTAAAATCTAACCGGATACTCAACAGACCAGAAATTCGAGTTAATAATGTGGAAACAAATGTATGCCTATAGACAAAAAAAGGTAATATACATACTGACTTGTAGTACTAACCTCATGTTATTGCTTTAACATTCAACACACTCTGAAAATATTACTTATAACCACTGTTGACACAAGATAATTACTTGGTTAGTACTTGGATATTAGATATTGGATATTAGATATTAGATTAGATATTAGATTGGTTATTAAATGGTAATAACCCACTGTTACCATCGTGGCTCAAGAGTTGGGAGTTCGCCTTGTAATCGGAAGGTTGCCGGTTCGAGCCCCGGCTCGGACAGTCTCGGCCGTTGTGTCCTTGGGCAAGACACTTCACCTACCGCCTACTGGTGTTGGCCAGAAGGGCCGATGGCGCGATATGGCAGCCTCGCTTCTGTCAGTCTGCCCCAGGGCAGCTGTGGCTACAACTGTAGCTTGCCTCCACCAGTGTGTGAATGTGTGTGTGAATGGGTGGATGACTGGGTGTGTAAAGCGCTTTGTGGGTCCCTAGGGGGACTATCGCAATCCATCCATCCATCCATTCGCTTCCGCTTATCCTTTTCAGGGTCGCGGGGGGCGCTGGAGCCTATCCCAGCTGTCATAGGGCGAAAGGCGGGGTACACCCTGGACAGGTCGCCAGTCTGTCGCAGGGCCAACACACAGGGACAGACAACCATTCACACTCACATTCACACCTAGTGGCAATTTGGATTATCCAATTAACCTATCCCCACAAGCTCGGGTCCTCTACCAGAGGCCTGGGAGCTTGAGGGTCCTGCGCAGTATCTTAGCTGTTCCCAGGACTGCGCTCTTCTGGACAGAGATCTCCGATGTTGTTCCCGGGATCTGCTGGAGCCACTCGCCTAGCTTGGGAGTCACCGCACCTAGTGCTCCGATTACCACGGGGACCACCGTTACCTTCACCCTCCACATCCTCTCGAGCTCTTCTCTGAGCCCTTGGTATTTCTCCAGCTTCTCGTGTTCCTTCTTCCTGATATTGCTGTCATTCGGAACCGCTACATCGATCACTACGGCCGTCTTCTTCTGTTTGTCTACCACCACTATGTCCGGTTGGTTAGCCACCACCATTTTGTCCGTCTGTATCTGGAAGTCCCACAGGATCTTAGCTCGGTCATTCTCCACCACCCTTGGGGGCATCTCCCATTTTGACCTCGGGACTTCCAGGATTATACTCGGCACAGATGTTCCTGTACACTATGCCGGCCACTTGGTTATGGCGTTCCATGTATGCCTTGCCTGCTAGCATCTTGCACCCTGCTGTTATGTGCTGGATTGTCTCTGGGGCATCTTTACACAGCCTGCACCTGGGGTCTTGCCTGGTGTGATAGACCCCAGCCTCTATGGATCTTGTACTCAGAGCTTGTTCTTGTGCTGCCATGATTAGTGCCTCTGTGCTGTCTTTCAGTCCAGCTTTGTCCAGCCACTGGTAGGATTTCTGGATATCAGCCACCTCCTCTATCTGCCGGTGGTACATACCGTGCAGGGGCCTGAAATTATTATATAATAGAAGGACGGAGATGGTCATAAAGCCAAGTATCATTTTACTGCTGGAAATACTGTAGTTGTTTCTGGTCCTGCTGTGCTGCTTTGCAAAACAATCAATCTTCTATCACGCAAACACATCACTTAGAGCCAGAGGTTGCCTTATGGAGGAGCTATGAAAGCTGTGTGCTGATTTCACACACTGATATGTCATCAGGTCTGGAGGTCATGGTAACCTTTCTAACTAGTAAACTGCAAAATAATTGGTTCACTGTGTCATTGTGGATGTGCGAGGAATTCATACTTGATTAATCATATATGTATAAATCAAGGACAGCTCAAAGATGGACATTGACATCTGAGCCACAGATAGGGCGGTTAAGTGTATGTGTGTGTGTGTGGGGTGTGTGTGTGTGTGTGTGTGTGTGTGTGTGTGTGTGTGTGTGTGTGTGTGTGTGTGTGTGTGTGGTGTGTGTGTGTGTGTTGACGGCGCCAAATGTGGAACTGACAAGATAGCGCCCAACAATAGGAGCTCTCTGAATACTGTAACGAGAAAGAAGTTGAGCAAATATTCAGAAGCACAGATTGCTGACAGATGATTACCAGCCACTGGTTTATTGATTCCCCAGCTGCAGGTTGCATCAACCTCTGCTCTGTCACTCCAAATTTGCAAACTTTCCATCTCCATTAGTGTGATGAAATTTATCAGAATAGATTTGTGCAAAGTTTGCATGTTGACAAGGTTTTTTTCCCCAACATTTCACCTGCCACTGGGTACAAACAATGATTTATCTCTTTAAATCAGTCATTGGTATGTGTGCTGAACCCCATCCCAAATCACAATTCTACACTGTATATACCACAGTAGTGGTATATACTGTCACTATATACACAGTGGTGAAAGGACCCCAAAGCCATGTATGCAAAATCCAAAACCAGGTTCCAGGCAGAGAGACACAACTGAAGAATGTAGAGAAAACAAACAGGAGCCAAGCCAATCTGACAAAGCCAGCAGGATTTGGTTTTATCCAGGTAAATTCAGGATCAACTGTTACCTTTGACTGCCATTTTAGGTTTTGTCAAGTCAGATAAAAGAAAGCCTAGTTTGACAAAAGCCTAGGGGACACAGCCACCCACTAGAGAAGGTATGTAATCATTGTTTTGTTTGTGTGATGGTAGACACAAACAACCGCTCGAGTTGATTTAATTTAGGTGAAAATTGTTTCAAGGTCAGGTTTACACCTAAATCAGTAAAAACCCAACAAATTAAAAAAAATCATTTTAAAACTTATGTTACCCACATTTCACCCCCCCATTTTTATTTTATTTTTCATACTCCCAACAATATAGTAGACCTTTGGCAAGATGACTTCTTAGGTTGGCTAAGCACTTGGTCTTGACTTTATTCTTAGCACAAGGTCAAAGTTGACCTTGAAAAACATTTTTAAAAATCATATCGAGTATAATATGTCATAAAAGGGTATGGAGAGATCTGTATAACACACTTTTTATTCTTTTAGTACAATGCCCTGCAACATCACAATGACTGATGTCATCATACTGTAATAAAAACAGGCTGATGTCAGCATGTCGTAACAATAACATCACAGAATGTCAGTTTTATGATGTTTTTGATGTTAACATGGTTTCTTGATAGTATATTGTTATGAAGTTTGAAGATCCATGAAGGACTGTGGGCCTATGGTGTGACCTTGACCCAATTTTCACCAAAATTAAATCAACTTAAGCTGTTATTGGTTATCTACTGTCAGAAAAATTTTTTAAATGATATTTTGAAAGCTCTGGTTGCTAGACTGCAAACAAACACACAGTCAAACAGACAAATGGAACTTGTTACATACTCCCTCCCTTCAAGGGGAGAAAAACAGATTATGTACAGTGATTATTACCTCAAAAACTAAACAGCAGGAATTTAAAAAACTAACATTTAACAAAGTAGAGTATCTGGCTGATAAACACCCAGATAGAGATTAAGAAGGAAATTATTGGAGTCCAAATATCATTGCCAGTAAATCTGACTGGTAAGGATCCTTTTTTTCTTTGTTTATATCTTGTCAATATAAATGATATAAAAAACCCACCCACATTTAGTATGTTTAGAATTACATACAATATTTATATAAATGGGACTAATTAAGTACTTTTTAGCAGTAGCAACTCAGTACATTAACATTCTCTAATAATGTCACATTTAGGGATGGGTACCGGTGTCCGGTTCTGACATAAACGGTAGTAACCAGACCGAAAAGCAGCGCACATTTCGGTGCTTTATTTCGGTGCTTTTTTTTCCTGAGCTGTGATACACTTCTAGCCAATCATTTTACGTTTCCGAGGATAGTAGGCGGGGCCAGGTACGTACGTTCTGTTAGAGCAGAGCTACAGATTAAAAATGTCCAAGGCGAAGCGGTCAAAAGTCTGGCTGTACTTCACAGCAAAATATGCAAACTCAGCAGCCTGCAACAAGTGCTTTAAGCTGATACTGTGATACTGTCAAAGGAGGTAACACCAAGAATCCGATTAAACAGCTGGCGACGCATAGCGTTTTTTTTAAAAGCCGAGAAATGCGCCGTATTTGATAGCTTGCTGCGAGACCTCACACCGTGCACGTCTGGGTGGGTTGCCAGTTATCGGACCCGGAGCAACATCCCCCAAAAACCCGAAGAATAGAGTCCTGGCCCCTAGCCCTGCCAGTGTAGCAGAAATGATGACGGATGATGATGCAGCAGCAGCCGTTCTTCTCTGCGTGAGTAGCTTCATGTTGTTCGTGTGTAATTTACGTTGAGTAGGCTAACCACGTTATTACATTAATGCATGTAAGGTGAACTAGCAAACATCATCATAGCTACATGCGGCTGTCTTCTTGTTTGATGGCAGATACTCCCTTCACCCTGGCCAAAAAGGCTAAAATGACCAAAGAAAAAGTGGAAAACAGTTAAACATGAGAGGTTTTTGGACAAAGTTTGTGTTTTTTCCATTGTTTAAGCACTGCTTCCAGCCAAGAGTGATCCATATATGCCCCATAGCTGCAGAAAAGGCTAACATTGTTATCTTTTTACAAAAAAACAGCTGAACATGAGAGGTTTTTGGACACAATTTGTGTTCTCCATTCTTTAAGCACCGGTTCGAGCACCGTTTGAGCACCGGCACCGTTTCAAAAGTACCGATTTGGCACCGGTATCGGATAAAACCTAAACGATACCCATCCCTAGTCACATTACATGCTTTTCATTGTTAGCAGCTAAGTCTGCCATGGGTTCAAATGGCTTTTACATGCATGAGTGGATCAGAGGAAACATCTTCTTTGACATTAGCTTCAGTGTTTACTGTTCGCTATCCTCCAGCTGCATCAGACTCCTATCAAGTTACTTCTACTTGAAGCTGAACATCTTTTGCTACAACTTGTTTACATAAAAAGCTTTTGAATGGTGAACTCTGAGGTGGTCTTTCGTTTGAGGCTCTCATAGGAACCAAAACATATTTATTACCACATTAGCGCTGACAGCAATTGTTCATTAAGTACACAAATAAGACTGATTATAACTTTATAACTTTGAATAGTAATTGTGCAGTCTGATGGTACAACACAGGAAATCATTCCTGCCTGTGGCTATCTCAACAACTCGTACAATTCCTTCATGTAAAGCACAAGTACACACTGCAGTACTTGCACACACTTATTATTTGCACACCCTCTAACAAAGTACAGTAAGATAAGAGCGGAACTTCAATGTCAACCATATATATTTAATTTGTGTTACATTCTGGGGTTTTTTTAGAGCTATTTGTATCTATCTATTCTATTGTATTATTTAATTTAGTTTAGTTAGTTAGTGTTCTTACTGGGACCACGTTATTTCCTCAGGGATTAATAGAGTATTCTGTTGTGATTCTGACACAAAAAGAAGAAGTACTTATAAGAGGAAGTACTTTCCAGGATGCATGCAATATGCATGTGAAAGTCAAACGTCCAACTAAATCAATAACAGCATGCCATGATAGTTAAAGTGGGATCATGAGGTGGAAAATTTACACATTGCTTGTTCTGTCGTTCGTCTCAAGAGTCGAATAATCTCACGGCATGAGTCATATCAGTGGTTTTGCTTTTCATATCTTCTCAGCTGCAGGAGCGATATTAGATAGCTAAATCCTCCTCTTGTACAAGAATGTGCTACCTTAAAAATATGACCAGCCCTTCATAACTTGCCTCGTAGAGCCTCTCGCATTGTTGCTCTTTAACATGTAATCATCACATCTCAGCTTGTGCTAAGCCCTGTAAAATAACCGAGATACACTGTTATCATGTGTGCAGCTATCTGTAACCTAATCCGAGTGTTTTCTATTAGTTTAATGTTTAAATGAGCATGTAGTGGGATTGAACATGTGTTTCAATTTAGCCATGTCAACTTTTTCTGATTTACGCTGCTTTGTGCACACACTTTGTAGTTTCATCGTCCTCCTGAATGGAAAATCAAATCAAGTTGTGTGCGCATACTTTCATGAACCATGTCCAAACTGTAATTTAGAAAAAGCTTTTCAGCAAAAGTATTTTAATTACAGTAATATACAGTTTAGGGCTGGAGCTATTTTGGGGATTTGTTTGGCAAGCGCCTGTGAGTAGTGCATGGAGGAGTGAAACAGCCAAAATTTAAAAAAAGAAAAGAATTAATACTCAATAAATAAAATTATGTTTCAATTAGATCGTATAAAAATAATAAACTTGATTTAAACATCTACTAATTTATAAAATAAAACATAAAAGACTAAGTTATTTCTGTATTTACCAGTCAGTCAACATGCCTAATTTTATCGTCATTCAGTTCAATTCAATTCAATTAATTCATTCAATTTAGACGGTGCCAAATCACACAACAGTTGCCTGAAGGCACTTTATATTGTAAGGTAGACCCTACAATAATATATACAGAGAAAAACCCAACAATCATATGACCCCATATGAACAGGCACTTTGGCAACAGTGGGAAGGAAAAACTCCCTTTTAACAGGAAGAAATAGGAAGGCTCAGCGAGGGGCAGCCATCTGCCAAGACCGGTTGGGGTGAGTGAAGGAAGACAGGACAAAAGACATTTATCCTGATTTTTAACTTGATGGCAACAAAAAAATCTCACAAAAGTAGAGCTGTGCTATGCTTACCACTGTGGAGTAAGCATGACATTCTTACCAGTCAATTTTATAGCAACAGTTAGAAAACAATCGGGAGTTTGAGGAGACCAGCTGTTGAAAGTTTGTGAGAGGAATGGTGTACCTGATATAGGATTCTAACTGCTCAACAGTTCTGGGTTTTCAACATAATTAAAAGCCATGCTGTTTTAATAGTTGCAGTATGTGGTTTGGTGTTGTCAAAGCTGTAAAAAAGACACAATCTGGATCAAAGCATATGCTGCTCTAAAATCTGTTCATGCCGTTCAATATATATATATATAGCCTTTCCCGATGTTCCAATACCGAAGGCTCAAGTGGGATAGTCCCTCTCTTCTTTAATCCAAAAGATCTGGCATCCACATTTTCAAAAAATGATTTCAATTTGTCTGACCACAGTTTTGTGCGATAGTGCTTTAACCTACATTTGCGGATGGCACGGAGAACTGCTTGCTAAATTAGTTGTGAAATGTTCCTCGTGCTGTTTCTTTTTAGCATTTAGCAACATTTCGTTTTGTTGTCCCCTTGTGTAGCTGCCATCAAATTCTAAAAGAGATAATACTTTTTATGAAATGGCAACATTTCTTAGTTTAAACAATGTGTCCTGTGAAAAAATATAAAATATGGGTTTATGATATTTGCAGTGGACTTATTGTTGTAGCACATTTACCAGGAGGAAAAAAATCACGTATTAATGCTGAATTTTTTTCCCCCTTTTTTTAACGGAACTAAATAACCAAATTAAAATCCAAACAACACAAACCCCAGAGACAGTGATGGGTCATGGCTGTGACAGATGTGAGCAGGAGTCACATCTGCTTGGTATAATGTATAAAATGGAGCTAATGGGGTGAGAGGCTGAAGGTTCGAGGCTGGCAGATGTCAGCAGAAACTGTGCCTGTTATTGACATAGCTGCCATCTTGGGTCTTCTTTTCATCCATCAGCCGGAATTGACCGTGGATCCCCGCTGCTTTGTAATATGACCCAGATGATGGATCTCCTTTCACGGAATGTGCGGGCACATGCACACAGACACATAGAAGGAAAACACACTCTGTCTTTGGATACATGCACACACACACACACACATTAGTGCTCTTTGCTGCTGCTGTCATCTGCCATTTGGATCCATATCAGTTGCTTTCCAAATCTGCCCACATATTATTTTACTTGACCTCAGTCGGCAGAGGAGATTTCGTCCGGAGTTGCAAATGGGATCCTGACATGCAAAAGTCATGTTGGATTAAATCTGCAGGCCAGGCAAGACCTTTTACAGGCTAACTTGAGCTGTTGACACTACCCGCTCACTGCCACTGATGATTTATGAGCGATGTAATCATCACATTCTTTTAGTGTCAGCCTCCCATGAAATGGCAGAAGTGGATCATTATGTAACATGTGCAGCACATTTTTAAAAATTAAAGTAGATCACTTCTTGGACTCAACATGTGTTTCATTGCAACAGTTTTCTTGATTTATCCTTCCTGCCATACGGACTTTCCAGTTTTACAGCAATGCCATTGTATTCTGTGTGATAAATCAAACACACCTCAGGTATTTCAGATGACCTGGGTCAGCTACTATTGTGTCTCATATCCTTCAGTTTATAGCTGTTTTCCGGTGTGTGAATGAAAGAGAGAAATAGAGTGGGAGGGAGGGATGCAGCATTTGCAGTCTCATGACTTGTCACATTCCAGTTAAGGTCTCTGCAAGGGCTTCTGGTCCCAGTATGAGAGATTAGAGAAAGACATGAAAAGGCTGCCTGAGGTGAGAGCTGATTGCGACCACAGATATCTCATCTGGGGGTAACAGCAGCAATTTTGTGATGGTGGTCTGCTTTAGATAGTGTTTTCTTTTCTAAAATATGACCAGTACTTAGTCATCGCCAAAGAGTTTCAGAAATAAAGTCAGTCAAACTTAGCAACTAAAAATTCTACAAGTATTGAGCAGCCAGATATTTTATCAGGAGTTCTTGAAGACCCCAAATGCTGTAGGGAAAGGTAAAATGTAGATATACCATGTGCCCAATGAGTTTTCTAACTCTGGTCATAAAAAGCAAAAACCTTTCATAAGTTAAATTTAGCTAACCACCACATTAGGTTAGTCTCCTTATGAAGCCCTGAAACACTGAACAACTACCATTTTTACAGTAAACTCAAAATATATTTGGACACTGAAACAAGTTATTTTTAACCTATTTACTAAACAAAGTCAACCTATAGTTATATAATGTACATGAACATAATGTGTAGACTCTCTGCTTTCATTTGAAAGTATCCACGTTCAAATTGAATAAAGGGTTTAGTTTCAGCATGTGCAACCCTCTTTTAAAAGGGACCAAAGTAATTAGACAACTGACTCAAAGGCTATTTCCTGAGCAGCTGTGAGCAATTCCTTCATTATGTCATTATCAATTAAGAAGACTGGGCTGGAGTTGAAGGTGTGGTGCTTGCATTTGGAAGGTTTTGATGTGAACAGACAACAATCAGTGAAAGGAGCTCTCCGTGCAGGTGAAACAGGCCATCCTTAAGCTATGAAAACAGAAAAAACTCATCTGAGAAATTCTACAAATTAGGAGTGGCAAAATCTACATTGTACATCCTGAAAAAAGTAAAGCAAGCACTGGTGAACTCAGCAATCAAAGACCTGGATGTCCTACGGAAGACGACGATGGTGGATGATCACAGAATCATTTCCATGGTGAAGAGAAACCCCTTTACAACAGCCAACCACTGAACAACACTAAAGGAGATATTGATATCCAAGTTTACCATAAAGAGAAGACTCAATAAAAGTAAATACAGAGGGTTCACTCAAGGGGCAAGTCACTCATAAGCCTCAAGAATAGAAGGCTAGACTGCACTAAAAAAAAAAATCTAAAAAAGCTTTCACACTTGTGGAAAAACATTCTTCGGATAGATGAACCCAAGATCAACCTCTACCAGAATGATGAAAAAAGTATGGAGAAGGCGTGGAACAGCAAACCACATCATCTGTAAAACACTGCAGAGGCAGTGTGATGGCTTGGCTGTGCATTGCTGCTAATGGCACTGGAACACTAGTGTTTACTGATGATATGACATAGTACAGAAGCAGCCAAATGAATTGTGAGGTGTTCAGAGACATACTGTTTGCTCAAATCCAGCTAAATACAGTCAAATGATCTGGGGCGGCTTTCATAATACAGATAGACAATAACCCAAAACATCGCCAAAGCAACCTAGGAGTTTATTAAAGCAAAGAAGTGTAACAGAGAGCAAGGCCCACAAACTGAAACCTTTTGGGGATCGGTATGAGCAGAAATTCTTTTTTTCTCCTGAACTGCCCTTCTGTGTTACACATTTCATTGTTTTCCCTTTATGCTGCCTAGCCTGACCTGTCTCCCCAATGTGATGTTTGTGTATTGTATGTACGGTCGGCAAGGTCTGTCATCTCAGTTGTGGGCAATCTGCAACTGACAAATAAAGTATTATCTCAATCAACTCAAACAAACAGCAAAAGGCCTGGCAGAACAAAAAGGAGGAAACCCAAATCTGGTGATGTCCATGATCCTTCACGAGATGCAAAGGGTTTTCAACCAAGTATTCAAAATAAACATTTTATTTTCAGTTACTCAGTTATTGTCCAATTACTTTTGAGAATTAAGGGATAGTTTTAAAATGCTTTAGTTCCAGGGCTCCGATTTAGCTCAATGGGGTGACAATATGCCATATGGCTAGCCAGCTCGCCCAGGTTTGACTCTGACCCGTGGCCCTTTGCCACATGTCTTCCCCTCTCTACCTCTCCCTGTGCTTTCCTGTCAGTCTTCACTGCACCTATCCAAGAAAGCCAAGAAAATGCTTTAGTTCCTCAGATTTTTGTGGAATCTTTTTGTTCAACCCACTGAAATAAAACTGAAAGTCTGCATTTCGACTGCATCTGAGTTGTTTCATTTAAAATTTGTTGTGGTAATGTACAGAACAAAAAAAGTTGTTTCTGCCTAGATATTTATGGACCTAACTGTAGATCACTCCCTGGAAATCCCATTATGTGCATTTGACATGTGTGCTTTATTTCCCTGAGCACCAAAACCTTTAAACCTAACATCTAATTTTGAGAGAAAGAAGTTGCAGGGAGCCACATTGGAGAAGCAGAAGGTGTGGCTACAATCTACAATTGTGCTAGTTTATTTCAAAAAAAAGAAAAAGACAGTGCCTGTTCTACATGCTTTTGAGTAGGTGATATGCCAGAGGATAGTGATTTCCTGAAAAGTGTTAGGATTTCACAGTGAAACTCTAAGCTGGCCTTGAGGGGTAAATTTACAGTCCAAATAATGAAATAAAGGACATGTTCCTGGTCATATCATTACCTTACGCACTGTTTTCAAACTTAGACTGGTTATTCTTCCGTGGAAAACATCTGTTTGATCTGTGGATTGCAGTGGGAAAACTAATTTGATGTTTGGTCTCTACAAATTTGTCATGGTGAAACTCCAGATGTGCTGGTACAGGCAGCATGAAATTTTAAGGGAGAAATTAAAAAACAGCAGTGCTGGATATAGTCCAGAGGTGCACACGGAGATGACACTGATGGGTTGAGTTGCAGAACCTATTGATAGTCGCCCTGAGTCATCTAATTAAACAAAGAAATGTTAATTTAGTATTAGGTATGACGTGGAATTAAATGACAAACTTGCTACAAGATATCTGGTGACATTTCTGATGTTCACTTCATTTAATTTCGATTTAGTTGTATTTATATACCCTAACGCCAAATTACAACAGATCACCTCAACCTCAGATTAATAAAAACTAATGATTAACTGCATTTGTATCGATAATAAAGAGTTACTACTTTAGGCACATTTCTCCTGTGTGTTCTACACATTTTAAGCGTTTTCTGTGTTATTTTGCAGCAGTAAATAGAAAACAAAAAGATTTAAGGTTCATCGTTCAAATCACTTTTTTTCTACTACTGCGTATTTCACTTTCATTAACTGTCTCTTTGGGTGCTCTGAAAAGGAATATGTTTTCCTTGCTGTGTTTACTTTTAATATATGTGTGACATGAGTTACTTTAAGCCAGTGTAAAGTTGAAACTGTATTTTTTTTTTTTTTTTATAAAGTGTATTTGATGAAAGAAAGGAAGTGTGGTATTTAATCACTAGCCATCACAGCACAAGTTAGACCTCCTACAAACAAAAGTTTAAAGTGACAACTTTGCAAGGTTATAATGTCAGTGTTGTTTTTACAGCTTGTTTTCATTCCTCCAAGTGGCCAAAACATCAGTTACTACAGCTTTGAGACCAAAGCCAACAGAGTCAAAGTAGTCTAAGAGCAGACAAACACACCTCCAGTCCTAAATGGTCATTTTGCATTTGCAGCTGCAGTGGATTCATCTAACAGAATTTTGTGTTCAGCTGTGTCTACAACTTTTTTGTCTTCTTCAGCCACAAACAGCAGTAATTATTTAGCCTCACTGTTTGAGCGAGTGAGGATCCTGAGTCTGCAAAAACAAATCCTCACCATCCTTTGGCTTTTCTTCTAACTCAGTGGGAGATAAAGAGCCAGAAAAGGATTGTTGTCTTAATATCTTACTGAATTTTCAGTGGAAAAGGGCGAATTAGAAAAACAGGAAAGCTGCAGCTACATCAAGCTTTGGATTTCTATTTGAAGCCTTTGAAAAGACTGTTTGTTTGGTTTTAAACACCTCTAGACTGGATATCTCTTACCTGATTGCAATCATCATTACCTCTATTTTGTGAAACTCCAAGTCTGTAAGTTAGTTGGAGATATTGATGCTGACAGATGTGGTGAGAAGCAGATAAGGGTAGAGAGATAAGAAGAGGGAACATGCAAGTGAGAGAAGACATTGTGTGCAGGCTAAAGCGCAGAATCTTTTTCTCTCTCTAATTTCATACTTGCAGACAGGTGCTTGGCAGAGCAGAACGTGCGTGTAAGAGGTGGAAGAGGCGTGCAGAGGGAAAGCGGGAATGAGGAAGACCTTCAGTGGGGATCAAAGAAGGTCACGCTATTCTTCCCGCTTCTCCCCCACTCCTCCACTGATCTGGAAACGATAGATTTCATTCCTGCTTTCACTCCTGAAGAAGGGAAGTGGTGTCAGATTATCCGGGTGGAGCCTGAGGACGTGATGTGGAACTAAATCCAGAATGCACTTGTGTGGTTCATCACAATGCTTTCATCAAGACCGAACAATGTAATGTCTGCAAAGTAGAAGGTGAATTCGAGGCCAATTCTAATAGCAGTAAACACACCAAATTTTCTCCTTAAGATAGGCACCAATGTGTCTCCACGTTTCCACAAAATGCCAGAAAGAGGAAAAAGGGCATGAGATATGATAGTTCAAAGGACCTTTTACTGCTTTCCCTGGATTTTTTTCTACCTTTATCCGCAGTCTTTATTAGCAGAGCTGATTATAACAACAGAGCACAAATTTTGCTTTTATGATGATGAAAAAATCTGTAGCTTTGTTGT
>NW_024582718.1:440857-501338 GCF_018398535.1 Haplochromis burtoni
GTGCTGTCTTTCAGTCCAGCTTTGTCCAGCCACTGGTAGGATTTCTGGATATCAGCCACCTCCTCTATCTGCCGGTGGTACATACCGTGCAGGGGCCTGAAATTATTATATAATAGAAGGACGGAGATGGTCATAAAGCCAAGTATCATTTTACTGCTGGAAATACTGTAGTTGTTTCTGGTCCTGCTGTGCTGCTTTGCAAAACAATCAATCTTCTATCACGCAAACACATCACTTAGAGCCAGAGGTTGCCTTATGGAGGAGCTATGAAAGCTGTGTGCTGATTTCACACACTGATATGTCATCAGGTCTGGAGGTCATGGTAACCTTTCTAACTAGTAAACTGCAAAATAATTGGTTCACTGTGTCATTGTGGATGTGCGAGGAATTCATACTTGATTAATCATATATGTATAAATCAAGGACAGCTCAAAGATGGACATTGACATCTGAGCCACAGATAGGGCGGTTAAGTGTATGTGTGTGTGTGTGTGTGTGTGTGTGTGTGTGTGTGTGTGTGTGTGTGTGTGTGTGTGTGTGTGTTGAGCCAAGTGTCTCATGACACAGACAATGTGGGCCAGATGGAGTATCTCTGGCAGATATGTAGACTTGGAGGAAAAGTTGAGCAAATATTCAGAAGCACAGATTGCTGACAGATGATTACCAGCCACTGGTTTATTGATTCCCCAGCTGCAGGTTGCATCAACCTCTGCTCTGTCACTCCAAATTTGCAAACTTTCCATCTCCATTAGTGTGATGAAATTTATCAGAATAGATTTGTGCAAAGTTTGCATGTTGACAAGGTTTTTTTCCCCAACATTTCACCTGCCACTGGGTACAAACAATGATTTATCTCTTTAAATCAGTCATTGGTATGTGTGCTGAACCCCATCCCAAATCACAATTCTACACTTGTATATACCACAGTAGTGGTATATACTGTCACTATATACACAGTGGTGAAAGGACCCCAAAGCCATGTATGCAAAATCCAAAACCAGGTTCCAGGCAGAGAGACACAACTGAAGAATGTAGAGAAAACAAACAGGAGCCAAGCCAATCTGACAAAGCCAGCAGGATTTGGTTTTATCCAGGTAAATTCAGGATCAACTGTTACCTTTGACTGCCATTTTAGGTTTTGTCAAGTCAGATAAAAGAAAGCCTAGTTTGACAAAAGCCTAGGGGACACAGCCACCCACTAGAGAAGGTATGTAATCATTGTTTTGTTTGTGTGATGGTAGACACAAACAACCGCTCGAGTTGATTTAATTTAGGTGAAAATTGTTTCAAGGTCAGGTTTACACCTAAATCAGTAAAAACCCAACAAATTAAAAAAAATCAGTTAAAAATTTATGTTACCCACATTTTCCCCCCCCCCATTTTTATTTTATTTTTCAAACTCCCAACAATATAGTAGACCTTGGGCAAGATGACTTCTTAGGTTGGCTAAGCACTTGGTCTTGACTTTATTCTTAGCACAAGGTCAAAGTTGACCTTGAAAAACATTTTTAAAAATCATATCGAGTATAATATGTCATAAAAGGGTATGGAGAGATCTGTATAACACACTTTTTATTCTTTTAGTACAATGCCCTGCAACATCACAGTGACTGATGTCATCATACTGTAATAAAAACAGGCTGATGTCAGCATGTCGTAACAATAACATCACAGAATGTCACAGTTTTATGATGTTTTTGATGTTAACATGGTTTCTTGATAGTATATTGTTATGAAGTTTGAAGATCCATGAAGGACTGTGGGCCTATGGTGTGACCTTGACCCAATTTTCACCAAAATTAAATCAACTTAAGCTGTTATTGGTTATCTACTGTCAGAAAAATTTTTTAAATGATATTTTGAAAGCTCTGGTTGCTAGACTGCAAACAAACACACAGTCAAACAGACAAATGGAACTTGTTACATACTCCCTCCCTTCAAGGGGAGAAAAACAGATTATGTACAGTGATTATTACCTCAAAAACTAAACAGCAGGAATTTAAAAAACTAACATTTAACAAAGTAGAGTATCTGGCTGATAAACACCCAGATAGAGATTAAGAAGGAAATTATTGGAGTCCAAATATCATTGCCAGTAAATCTGACTGGTAAGGATCCTTTTTTTCTTTGTTTATATCTTGTCAATATAAATGATATAAAAAACCCACCCACATTTAGTATGTTTAGAATTACATACAATATTTATATAAATGGGACTAATTAAGTACTTTTTAGCAGTAGCAACTCAGTACATTAACATTCTCTAATAATGTCACATTTAGGGATGGGTACCGGTGTCCGGTTCTGACATAAACGGTAGTAACCAGACCGAAAAGCAGCGCACATTTCGGTGCTTTATTTCGGTGCTTTTTTTTCCTGAGCTGTGATACACTTCTAGCCAATCATTTTACGTTTCCGAGGATAGTAGGCGGGGCTAGGTACGTACGTTCTGTTAGAGCTACAGATTAAAAATGTCCAAGGCGAAGCGGTCAAAAGTCTGGCTGTACTTCACAGCAAAATATGCAAACTCAGCAGCCTGCAACAAGTGCTTTAAGCTGATACTGTGATACTGTCAAAGGAGGTAACACCAAGAATCCGATTAAACAGCTGGCGACGCATAGCGTTTTTTTTAAAAGCCAAGAAATGCGCCGTATTTGATAGCTTGCTGCGAGACCTCACACCGTGCACGTTGGGTGGGTTGCCAGTTATCGGACCCGGAGCAACATCCCCCAAAAACCCGAAGAATAGAGTCCTGGCCCCTAGCCCTGCCAGTGTAGCAGAAATGATGACGGATGATGATGGCAGCAGCAGCCGTTCTTCTCTGCGTGAGTAGCTTCATGTTGTTCGTGTGTAATTTACGTTGAGTAGGCTAACCACGTTATTACATTAATGCATGTAAGGTGAACTAGCAAACATCATCATAGCTACATGCGGCTGTCTTCTTGTTTGATGGCAGATACTCCCTTCACCCTGGCCAAAAAGGCTAAAATGACCAAAGAAAAAGTGGAAAACAGCTAAACATGAGAGGTTTTTGGACAAAGTTTGTGTTTTTTCCATTGTTTAAGCACTGCTTCCAGCCAAGAGTGATGCCATATATGCCACATAGCTGCAGAAAAGGCTAACATTGTTATCTTTTTACAAAAAAACCCAGCTGAACATGAGAGGTTTTTGGACAAAGTTTGTGTTCTCCATTCTTTAAGCACCGGTTCGAGCACCGTTTGAGCACCGGCACCGTTTCAAAAGTACAGATTTGGCACCGGTATCGGATAAAACCTAAACGATACCCATCCCTAGTCACATTACATGCTTTTCATTGTTAGCAGCTAAGTCTGCCATGGGTTCAAATGGCTTTTACATGCATGAGTGGATCAGAGGAAACATCTTCTTTGACATTAGCTTCAGTGTTTACTGTTCGCTATCCTCCAGCTGCATCAGACTCCTATCAAGTTACTTCTACTTGAAGCTGAACATCTTTTGCTACAACTTGTTTACATAAAAAGCTTTTGAATGGTGAACTCTGAGGTGGTCTTTCGTTTGAGGCTCTCATAGGAACCAAAACATATTTATTACCACATTAGCGCTGACAGCAATTGTTCATTAAGTACACAAATAAGACTGATTATAACTTTATAACTTTGAATAGTAATTGTGCAGTCTGATGGTACAACACAGGAAATCATTCCTGCCTGTGGCTATCTCAACAACTCGTACAATTCCTTCATGTAAAGCACAAGTACACACTGCAGTACTTGCACACACTTATTATTTGCACACCCTCTAACAAAGTACAGTAAGATAAGAGCGGAACTTCAATGTCAACCATATATATTTAATTTGTGTTACATTCTGGGGTTTTTTTAGAGCTATTTGTATCTATCTATTCTATTGTATTATTTAATTTAGTTTAGTTAGTTAGTGTTCTTACTGGGACCACGTTATTTCCTCAGGGATTAATAGAGTATTCTGTTGTGATTCTGACACAAAAAGAAGAAGTACTTATAAGAGGAAGTACTTTCCAGGATGCATGCAATATGCATGTGAAAGTCAAACGTCCAACTAAATCAATAACAGCATGCCATGATAGTTAAAGTGGGATCATGAGGTGGAAAATTTACACATTGCTTGTTCTGTCGTTCGTCTCAAGAGTCGAATAATCTCACGGCATGAGTCATATCAGTGGTTTTGCTTTTCATATCTTCTCAGCTGCAGGAGCGATATTAGATAGCTAAATCCTCCTCTTGTACAAGAATGTGCTACCTTAAAAATATGACCAGCCCTTCATAACTTGCCTCGTAGAGCCTCTCGCATTGTTGCTCTTTAACATGTAATCATCACATCTCAGCTTGTGCTAAGCCCTGTGAAATAACTGAGATACACTGTTATCATGTGTGCAGCTATCTGTAACCTAATCCGAGTGTTTTCTATTAGTTTAATGTTTAAATGAGCATGTAGTGGGATTGAACATGTGTTTCAATTTAGCCATGTCAACTTTTTCTGATTTACGCTGCTTTGTGCACACACTTTGTAGTTTCATCGTCCTCCTGAATGGAAAATCAAATCAAGTTGTGTGCGCATACTTTCATGAACCATGTCCAAACTGTAATTTAGAAAAAGCTTTTCAGCAAAAGTATTTTAATTACAGTAATATACAGTTTAGGGCTGGAGCTATTTTGGGGGTTTGTTTGGCAAGCGCCTGTGAGTAGTGCATGGAGGAGTGAAACAGCCAAAATTTAAAAAAAGAAAAGAATTAATACTCAATAAATAAAATTATGTTTCAATTAGATCGTATAAAAATAATAAACTTGATTTAAACATCTACTAATTTATAAAATAAAACATAAAAGACTAAGTTATTTCTGTATTTACCAGTCAGTCAACATGCCTAATTTTATCGTCATTCAGTTCAATTCAATTCAATTCAATTCAATTCAATTTAGACGGTGCCAAATCCCAACAGTTGCCTCAAGGCACTTTATATTGTAAGGTAGACCCTACAATAATATATACAGAGAAAAACCCAACAATCATATGACCCCATATGAACAGGCACTTTGGCAACAGTGGGAAGGAAAAACTCCCTTTTAACAGGAAGAAACAGGAAGGCTCAGCGAGGGGCAGCCATCTGCCAAGACCGGTTGGGGTGAGTGAAGGAAGACAGGACAAAAGACATTTATCCTGATTTTTAACTTGATGGCAACAAAAAAATCTCACAAAAGTAGAGCTGTGCTATGCTTACCACTGTGGAGTAAGCATGACATTCTTACCAGTCAATTTTATAGCAACAGTTAGAAAACAATCGGGAGTTTGAGGAGACCAGCTGTTGAAAGTTTGTGAGAGGAATGGTGTACCTGATATAGGATTCTAACTGCTCAACAGTTCTGGGTTTTCAACATAATTAAAAGCCATGCTGTTTTAATAGTTGCAGTATGTGGTTTGGTGTTGTCAAAGCTGTAAAAAAGACACAATCTGGATCAAAGCATATGCTGCTCTAAAATCTGTTCATGCCGTTCAATATATATATATATAGCCTTTCCCGATGTTCCAATACCGAAGGCTCAAGTGGGATAGTCCCTCTCTTCTTTAATCCAAAAGATCTGGCATCCACATTTTCAAAAAATTTTTTCAATTTGTCTGACCACAGTTTTGTGCGATAGTGCTTTAACCTACATTTGCGGATGGCACGGAGAACTGCTTGCTAAATTAGTTGTGAAATGTTCCTCGTGCTGTTTCTTTTTAGCATTTAGCAACATTTCGTTTTGTTGTCCCCTTGTGTAGCTGCCATCAAATTCTAAAAGAGATAATACTTTTTATGAAATGGCAACATTTCTTAGTTTAAACAATGTGTCCTGTGAAAAAATATAAAATATGGGTTTATGATATTTGCAGTGGACTTATTGTTGTAGCACATTTACCAGGAGGAAAAAAATCACGTATTAATGCTGAATTTTTTTCCCCCTTTTTTTAACGGAACTAAATAACCAAATTAAAATCCAAACAACACAAACCCCAGAGACAGTGATGGGTCATGGCTGTGACAGATGTGAGCAGGAGTCACATCTGCTTGGTATAATGTATAAAATGGAGCTAATGGGGTGAGAGGCTGAGGGTTCGAGGCTGGCAGATGTCAGCAGAAACTGTGCCTGTTATTGACATAGCTGCCATCTTGGGTCTTCTTTTCATCCATCAGCCGGAATTGACCGTGGATCCCCGCTGCTTTGTAATATGACCCAGATGATGGATCTCCTTTCACGGAATGTGCGGGCACATGCACACAGACACATAGAAGGAAAACACACTCTGTCTTTGGATACATGCACACACACACACACACATTAGTGCTCTTTGCTGCTGCTGTCATCTGCCATTTGGATCCATATCAGTTGCTTTCCAAATCTGCCCACATATTATTTTACTTGACCTCAGTCGGCAGAGGAGATTTCGTCCGGAGTTGCAAATGGGATCCTGACATGCAAAAGTCATGTTGGATTAAATCTGCAGGCCAGGCAAGACCTTTTACAGGCTAACTTGAGCTGTTGACACTACCCGCTCACTGCCACTGATGATTTATGAGCGATGTAATCATCACATTCTTTTAGTGTCAGCCTCCCATGAAATGGCAGAAGTGGATCATTATGTAACATGTGCAGCACATTTTTAAAAATTAAAGTAGATCACTTCTTGGACTCAACATGTGTTTCATTGCAACAGTTTTCTTGATTTATCCTTCCTGCCATACGGACTTTCCAGTTTTACAGCAATGCCATTGTATTCTGTGTGATAAATCAAACACACCTCAGGTATTTCAGATGACCTGGGTCAGCTACTATTGTGTCTCATATCCTTCAGTTTATAGCTGTTTTCCGGTGTGTGAATGAAAGTGAGAAATAGAGTGGGAGGGAGGGATGCAGCATTTGCAGTCTCATGACTTGTCACATTCCAGTTAAGGTCTCTGCAAGGGCTTCTGGTCCCAGTATGAGAGATTAGAGAAAGACATGAAAAGGCTGCCTGAGGTGAGAGCTGATTGCGACCACAGATATCTCATCTGGGGGTAACAGCAGCAATTTTGTGATGGTGGTCTGCTTTAGATAGTGTTTTCTTTTCTAAAATATGACCAGTACTTAGTCATCGCCAAAGAGTTTCAGAAATAAAGTCAGTCAAACTTAGCAACTAAAAATTCTACAAGTATTGAGCAGCCAGATATTTTATCAGGAGTTCTTGAAGACCCCAAATGCTGTAGGGAAAGGTAAAATGTAGATATACCATGTGCCCAATGAGTTTTCTAACTCTGGTCATAAAAAGCAAAAACCTTTCATAAGTTAAATTTAGCTAACCACCACATTAGGTTAGTCTCCTTATGAAGCCCTGAAACACTGAACAACTACCATTTTTACAGTAAACTCAAAATATATTTGGACACTGAAACAAGTTATTTTTAACCTATTTACTAAACAAAGTCAACCTATAGTTATATAATGTACATGAACATAATGTGTAGACTCTCTGCTTTCATTTGAAAGTATCCACGTTCAAATTGAATAAAGGGTTTAGTTTCAGCATGTGCAACCCTCTTTTAAAAGGGACCAAAGTAATTAGACAACTGACTCAAAGGCTATTTCCTGAGCAGCTGTGAGCAATTCCTTCATTATGTCATTATCAATTAAGAAGACTGGGCTGGAGTTGAAGGTGTGGTGCTTGCATTTGGAAGGTTTTGATGTGAACAGACAACAATCAGTGAAAGGAGCTCTCCGTGCAGGTGAAACAGGCCATCCTTAAGCTATGAAAACAGAAAAAACACACCTGAGATATTGCTACAATATCAGGAGTGGCAAAATCTACAATTTGTTACATCCTGAAAAATAAAGCAAGCACTGGTGAACCCAGCAATTCATAAAGACCTGGATGTCTACGGAAGACGACGATGGTGGATGATCACAGAATCATTTCCATGGTGAAGAGAAACCCCTTTACAACAGCCAACCACTGAACAACACTAAAGGATATATTGATATCCAAGTTTACCATAAAGAGAAGACTCAATAAAAGTAAATACAGAGGGTTCACTCAAGGGGCAAGTCACTCATAAGCCTCAAGAATAGAAGGCTAGACTGCACTAAAAAAAAAAATCTAAAAAAGCTTTCACACTTGTGGAAAAACATTCTTCGGATAGATGAACCCAAGATCAACCTCTACCAGAATGATGAAAAAAGTATGGAGAAGGCGTGGAACAGCAAACCACATCATCTGTAAAACACTGCAGAGGCAGTGTGATGGCTTGGCTGTGCATTGCTGCTAATGGCACTGGGACACTAGTGTTTACTGATGATATGACATAGTACAGAAGCAGCCAAATGAATTGTGAGGTGTTCAGAGACATACTGTTTGCTCAAATCCAGCTAAATACAGTCAAATCGATCGGGCGGCCTTTAATAATACAGATAGACAATAACCCAAAACATACAGCCAAAGCAACCTAGGAGTTTATTAAAGCAAAGAAGTGTAACAGAGAGCAAGGCCCACAAACTGAAACCTTTTGGGGATCGGTATGAGCAGAAATTCTTTTTTTCTCCTGAACTGCCCTTCTGTGTTACACATTTCATTGTTTTCCCTTTATGCTGCCTAGCCTGACCTGTCTCCCCAATGTGATGTTTGTGTATTGTATGTATGGTCGGCAAGGTCTGTCATCTCAGTTGTGGGCATCTGCAACTGACAAATAAAAGTATTTCTCAACTCAACTCAAACAAACAGCAAAAGGCCTGGCAGAACATCAAAAAGGAGGAAACCCATCTGTTGATGTCCATGAGTTCAAGACCTCAGTCTGTCATTGCCAGCAAAGGGTTTTCAACCAAGTATTCAAAATAAACATTTTATTTTCAGTTACTCAGTTATTGTCCAATTACTTTTGAGAATTAAGGGATAGTTTTAAAATGCTTTAGTTCCAGGGCTCCGATTTAGCTCAATGGGGTGACAATATGCCATATGGCTAGCCAGCTCGCCCAGGTTTGACTCTGACCCGTGGCCCTTTGCCACATGTCTTCCCCTCTCTACCTCTCCCTGTGCTTTCCTGTCAGTCTTCACTGCACCTATCCAAGAAAGCCAAGAAAATGCTTTAGTTCCTCAGATTTTTGTGGAATCTTTTTGTTCAACCCACTGAAATAAAACTGAAAGTCTGCATTTCGACTGCATCTGAGTTGTTTCATTTAAAATTTGTTGTGGTAATGTACAGAACAAAAAAAGTTGTTTCTGCCTAGATATTTATGGACCTAACTGTAGATCACTCCCTGGAAATCCCATTATGTGCATTTGACATGTGTGCTTTATTTCCCTGAGCACCAAAACCTTTAAACCTAACATCTAATTTTGAGAGAAAGAAGTTGCAGGGAGCCACATTGGAGAAGCAGAAGGTGTGGCTACAATCTACAATTGTGCTAGTTTATTTCAAAAAAAAGAAAAAGACAGTGCCTGTTCTACATGCTTTTGAGTAGGTGATATGCCAGAGGATAGTGATTTCCTGAAAAGTGTTAGGATTTCACAGTGAAACTCTAAGCTGGCCTTGAGGGGTAAATTTACAGTCCAAATAATGAAATAAAGGACATGTTCCTGGTCATATCATTACCTTACGCACTGTTTTCAAACTTAGACTGGTTATTCTTCCGTGGAAAACATCTGTTTGATCTGTGGATTGCAGTGGGAAAACTAATTTGATGTTTGGTCTCTACAAATTTGTCATGGTGAAACTCCAGATGTGCTGGTACAGGCAGCATGAAATTTTAAGGGAGAAATTAAAAAACAGCAGTGCTGGATATAGTCCAGAGGTGCACACGGAGATGACACTGATGGGTTGAGTTGCAGAACCTATTGATAGTCGCCCTGAGTCATCTAATTAAACAAAGAAATGTTAATTTAGTATTAGGTATGACGTGGAATTAAATGACAAACTTGCTACAAGATATCTGGTGACATTTCTGATGTTCACTTCATTTAATTTCGATTTAGTTGTATTTATATACCCTAACGCCAAATTACAACCGATCACCTCAACCTCAGATTAATAAAAACTAATGATTAACTGCATTTGTATCGATAATAAAGAGTTACTACTTTAGGCACATTTCTCCTGTGTGTTCTACACATTTTAAGCGTTTTCTGTGTTATTTTGCAGCAGTAAATAGAAAACAAAAAGATTTAAGGTTCATCGTTCAAATCACTTTTTTTCTACTACTGCGTATTTCACTTTCATTAACTGTCTCTTTGGGTGCTCTGAAAAGGAATATGTTTTCCTTGCTGTGTTTACTTTTAATATATGTGTGACATGAGTTACTTTAAGCCAGTGTAAAGTTGAAACTGTATTTTTTTTTTTTTTTTATACAGTGTATTTGATGAAAGAAAGGAAGTGTGGTATTTAATCACTAGCCATCACAGCACAAGTTAGACCTCCTACAAACAAAAGTTTAAAGTGACAACTTTGCAAGGTTATAATGTCAGTGTTGTTTTTACAGCTTGTTTTCATTCCTCCAAGTGGCCAAAACATCAGTTACTACAGCTTTGAGACCAAAGCCAACAGAGTCAAAGTAGTCTAAGAGCAGACAAACACACCTCCAGTCCTAAATGGTCATTTTGCATTTGCAGCTGCAGTCTGGATTCATCTAACAGAATTTTGTTTTCAGCTGTGTCTACAACTTTTTTATCTTCTTCAGCCACAAACAGCAGTAATTATTTAGCCTGACTGTTTGAGCGAGTGAGGATCCTGAGTCTGCAAAAACAAATCCTCACCATCCTTTGGCTTTTCTTCTAACTCAGTGGGAGATAAAGAGCCAGAAAAGGATTGTTGTCTTAATATCTTACTGAATTTTCAGTGGAAAAGGGCGAATTAGAAAAACAGGAAAGCTGCAGCTACATCAAGCTTTGGATTTCTATTTGAAGCCTTTGAAAAGACTGTTTGTTTGGTTTTAAACACCTCTAGACTGGATATCTCTTACCTGATTGCAATCATCATTACCTCTATTTTGTGAAACTCCAAGTCTGTAAGTTAGTTGGAGATATTGATGCTGACAGATGTGGTGAGAAGCAGATAAGGGTAGAGAGATAAGAAGAGGGAACATGCAAGTGAGAGAAGACATTGTGTGCAGGCTAAAGCGCAGAATCTTTTTCTCTCTCTAATTTCATACTTGCAGACAGGTGCTTGGCAGAGCAGAACGTGCGTGTAAGAGGTGGAAGAGGCGTGCAGAGGGAAAGCGGGAATGAGGAAGACCTTCAGTGGGGATCAAAGAAGGTCACGCTATTCTTCCCGCTTCTCCCCCACTCCTCCACTGATCTGGAAACGATAGATTTCATTCCTGCTTTCACTCCTGAAGAAGGGAAGTGGTGTCAGATTATCCGGGTGGAGCCTGAGGACGTGATGTGGAACTAAATCCAGAATGCACTTGTGTGGTTCATCACAATGCTTTCATCAAGACCGAACAATGTAATGTCTGCAAAGTAGAAGGTGAATTCGAGGCCAATTCTAATAGCAGTAAACACACCAAATTTTCTCCTTAAGATAGGCACCAATGTGTCTCCACGTTTCCACAAAATGCCAGAAAGAGGAAAAAGGGCATGAGATATGATAGTTCAAAGGACCTTTTACTGCTTTCCCTGGATTTTTTTCTACCTTTATCCGCAGTCTTTATTAGCAGAGCTGATTATAACAACAGAGCACAAATTTTGCTTTTATGATGATGAAAAAATCTGTAGCTTTGTTGCAGCGAGCCTGTCTTTTACTTAAAACCAGGTATATCAAAACTCTGTGCTCCAAAGTAAATTAATAAATGCTTGTAAGTAATTGATTTTTACCTGTTTTAGTGCCTCTTTGCCTGTGTCAGTTGTGTCTGGTCCGCTTATGTTTTTAGAGTCTGTCACAGATCAAGTGTTTTGGAGTGCCATGATGTCCAATCAGAAGAGCTGGAGGAGGTGGCTGAGGAGAGGGAGGCCTAAGGGCATTGCTGCTAAGACTAGACTGGGTTAAGTAGTGGATGGACGGATGGACGGATGGATGGATGGATGGGTGCGTCCCATTCTCATGAACACAAAACCTCAGGAATTTTATGATGGAAGTTCTTCATGTTTTGTACCTTAACTTAAAAATTCACATTCTTATTATGACAGCATTGCATACAAACTTTGTCATCATAACCTTCTGCAAAGAACCTTCTGGGTCTCATGCATCAACTTGGCTCAGGAACAGAAGGAGACATGGCTATAAACTCATTATCAGCGCTTCAGTCAGTTCACCACTCTGGTCCAGACCGTGGACTTCACACCCATTTGCTTCACCTGCCTGGAATCATAATAAAAGTTCAACTTGATCTTTCTTAGCATGAATGTAGGAGTCAGCAGGGTGGACATGTGGACTTGATAACATCAACATTTAGTTTTTTTTGGAAACTCTCTTAGACTTGTGCGAGGTACCACAAAACTCTGTGGTTAAACCCGTATAAGAGTACAAGCATCTACAGTACCTAAAGAAGGCCCTCACGACAGATCTCAAAAAGCGAAATATGTCTATGTTGGCTTCTCTAATGTTCAGTGGAGGGTTAGTGAAACGGTCTCTACTTTTATATACAGTCTGTGGTCCAAACAGAGAAACAAAGAAACTTTAGTTATTCCCTGATCACTATTACTTTAACAGGTTGTTTCATGCTTCAACAAAAATCTTGCTCAACTATGGACAACACACAGCTAAGAAGTGCTGGTGATACCAGTTTGCATTATAGCACCATGCTGTGCCCTAATACACCTGAAGCTTACAACTTTGAAAATGTTCATAGGCTCTTAGTTTTTTTCCCCAGTTTTTCCTGAATCACTGGTTCTAAGTTTGTAACACAAAATTGTGATTTTGGGTTTCAAATTCAACCAGAATTAATATTTCTTTGCAAATAATCCTCAAGTGTCTATGTCATCCAGAAATATTTCCCTAGTTACCCTCTACTTTATCACTTTTGGGGTTTGTTTGAGAGGGTCTTTTGTTTTGTCCCCTAAAAGCATTTTTCATTTAATCCTTCATTTAATTGGCTGCTGTATGCACATTTTCTATCACCAATCTAGTGTATCCTGTTAACCCTCACTATAACAATAGACATCCTAGTTCAAGGCTTTATGGGATTTAATTTATGTAGACAGCTCAGCACAGCCATAATTCTCATCTGTGCAGTCTTTATAGAGCTGGACCATGTATATTTATGAGTGGAGTCCCTTTATGATTTCTGTACTGTAAAAGAATAACAGCCTGGCAAGTAGAGGTGTAGCCCCCGACCATTACTTACTGCGGTGTTGCACCTTGGAGACATGCAGTCGTGATACAGGACAGGAGGCATGCGGGAATTAAATTACACTAGAAATTTAGTGATCCTTCAAAAGAATGGGCTCCCTTGTTGGATAGGTTTACCTACATTTCGGCAATGGAGCTCCCCCTTTGGAAATGTGTGCGGGAGCAAATGGCTAAAACAGGTTGGAAGGAGCAAGTGAAAAATTTCAAATTAAGTGTCATGGTGGTTTGTGGGTGCAGGGTGCAGAGTGCGGTTGACATGTTGGCTCCTGCGTGGTAGGCTCAAAAACACCCTGCTGGAAGTTCAGTTAAAGAGGGAATGGCTGATGTCTAATTACCTGTTGAGATGTGGTTTGGACCTGAGGAGCTCTTTAGGCAGTGTGTCTTTCTTCTTGATGAGGAAATTATAGACTACAGTCAGACTCCTATTCCCTTGATTTGCATCTTGAGGTCTTCACCTGCTCCCGTGCGCCTCTGTTCGTTTGAATTATGCAATGGAAAAAAAAAAATCCCCCTCATCAGAAGTCAAGTGTTTATTTTCACTGCTGCCTGGAGGAGCTGGAGGTTTTTGAACTTCAAAATCAGACATGAGAAATGTTTTGAATGCATTCGATAATGACACCCTGCAATGTAAATGGATCTCAAATGCGTACTCTGCACCTCCTGACTGCTTAGATAATCACATTTATCATCAGCAGCGGGTTTCCAGGGCAGAGTTATAGTGATATGTTGTGTAGCAGTGTTTTGAGGAGTAAACCAGTGAAGTGAGATCAAATAGCATATCTGTGCGTGTGTTCTGGGTGTGTGCGTGGAGGCAAAGGGGGCACATTCAGGGCAGATAGGATTATCAAACTGCCCTTGATAGCACACAGGTGGTTGATCCTCTAGCTTAGTGTCTGATGCTGCCCCTCAATCCACCACTTCCTACTCCTGTGCACACACATACACACAGCTAAATAAACACTGTCAGGGGAGTTGCAATATCATGACAGAGCTCAGGTTACTGTCCGGATGCACAGCTTTAGGGGTGTGTTGAGTTAAGAATGGGATGAAATAGATAGTCAATGTAATATTCTGCCAGTTCGTGCAGAGGTGAGGGGTTATTGATGGAGGCTTTGTTGTTTGAGTGATATATCTGAATACCCCAGGACTCGTGTTTGATTTAAAGTTTAACGGCCTGTTGCTGGAGAAATGAATAGTGCTATTCCAGGAGACAAAGTGGGGGGGAAAAGGAATTTTAAAGCACAAATAACTTAGGCAATCATTCTCTGTGCGTCTCTTGAGCACATTCTTAAGTGACGACGATTCATCTTCAATTTCACACCAGAGTTTTCCCGTGTAAGACCCCCATAAAGTTGTGCTCGAGCGAACTAAAACTCTCCCTGCTTGCTGTTGGTGTTAGCGGTGGGGGCTAGAGAGCGGAGAAGTTGACATTTATGGATGAGGTTTTCCACAGACTCTACTATCAGATTTTAAGAGTTGCTCCTAGCAGGGAGCCCCTCTGTGTTCACTGTTAAGGGCCGAGTGGAGGGATTCAACTGACAGGATCTGGGGTGGCTGCACTGTATTCACAGAGGCTTTGTAAACCATGGCTGTGATGTGCACATCCATCACTGCTCAGCGGCATGCTGGGTTTCAGAATGGCGGTGCATTCGTTATACTGACACGGCCAGGGGCATAAGAGGCAGCGGGGGAGAAAAAAGTCAGGATTAGGGGAGCAGGTCAGTGAAGGCCGGGGTCAAGATTAGGGTGTCGAGGTTGAGTGGACTATGTAGACAAAATGGAGTGGGGGCTGGTTGGTGATAAGGAGATATTTGTGGTAGCAGTCTAGCCACGGAAGAAATCTCACTTGTCCTTTTATAAGTCTTTGCATTATTAGGGATGTAGAGAATGTTGGAGGCCAAACTTTAAGAAGTTCATAAATAGAAACCATAGAAAGCCGTTAATGTCACTGTACTATGTGGAATACAAAAAAGAAAATAGGATATCTATTTAAAGCAACGTAGGACTACTGTTTGTGCAACATGTGTGACAGTATGGCTTAAGTCTGTTGCTTTTGGACAACAGCAGAGTTGAATGACACAGATAACAGATGCATAAAGCTCTGACCACAAAGGCTTTTAGTAGTTTTAAGTAAATTTTGAAGCCTTTGGTGAGTCTTTGCTGCTCTATCTGGTAAAAGATTGAACTTTAAAAATGTGAGACCTTTTATTGGGAGGCAGATTATAAATCATCTACATATATACAGCTCCACGATTTACAAGCCTGCTTGAATGGACCAGTTTTCTTTCCTCATTGGCTTCCGTGTGTGTTATCCAGAATAAACAGGATATTGTGACTGGAAATATTTTCATGTCATCTTCTGGTGCAGAGTGCAACACAAATTACACTTCATACATATATTAGGTTTTAAGCTGGCAGCAGAAAAGTCATAAATGGATCATAATAGATGTCAGGAAAGATAAAAACGAGAAACGGACAAGTCTGATTTTTTTCCTTTTAGCATACAGACAACTTTTTTATCTCATCCTCCACCCTGTAATCTGGGCTAACCAGGGTGTCTGGTGTTGGATGGTGGGAAAGGAGGAGTGATACTGACGAGGAACATCAAAGCAAAGAAAGGAAGGAGAGAGCAGGGGGAGGGGTGAGGGGAAAAAGAGATTAGAGTGATGGAAGAGAAAGCACAGGTCAGTAGCAGAGCCGCATGGAAAACATGACACTGAAAACAACAGGTCTGAGGTAATTATCTTGTTTTAGACCTTATCAGACTCTGGCATGTAGACATTGCTGTCTGCGTGATGGGGATCTTTAGCGTGAAAAAGGAATCCATGCATTTAGGAGAAATAAAGATCTTGCCACACACAATCCCAAAACTTTATAGTGATTTAGAATGATAGGCGGTGTAGAGAGGCCTTTATAATCCTCGAAGCTGATTGCTTTATCACAAATACCATCTGAGAGCCAGTAGGTTGCCCAATATGTCACTCACAGACATGGTCGGGCTTTTGTCCAGGCAGCCAAACCCTCCAATCAGACATAATGATTTCCATTTGCTAGCTGCAGCTAGCAAACATCTGTTGTGTTTGGCAGTGGCTGCCTTTTCCTTCCTCTTTTCTCCATTGCTCCTCTCCTTCTTAGTCAGCCTCTATGACAAAAACTATTTGAGTCTTCCTCCCACGCAAAATTGTATGTGTTTCTTCTGTGGCCTAGACCCTTACCAGGGGAGAATGAGGGAGAGGCTGCCATGTGGGGCTGAACGTGAAGAGGAGGTTACAAATATATGAGCTCCTCTGTGAGAAGAGACTGCCCCAAGAAAACGAGAGCGCAGGATAGTCACATTTTTCTCCAAACACAACACTGTCTGGCTGTTATATGTGGTTATTATTATAGATGGTAGCTTTGCTAATTCAGTAATGATCTCATGCTCTTCTGGCAGTAAATTATCTTCCAGCTGTCCTAAAATGCATCTCAGATTCGTATTTTTCTGGACACATGAAGCACGAAAACATTAACTCTGTCCAGCAAAAACAGTTTTGAAAGTGTGTAAATTGGCCTATTATGAAAACGCTTCTCTTTGTGGAATATCAAATGGATGTGGTCAGCTTAATTATTAATAACTGTGACGTATGTGCCACAAGAATTCCAATAATTCTTACGTATGACAAAAAAAACAAAAAAAAACCAACTTATTGGAATCTTGTGAAAGTGGACTGGAATGACCCCGAATGGCATTCCAGATCATTCAGTTAATGAGTAATTAAATCTGATGGTCACTTTCATACAAAATACAGTCAAGCAAAGTAATTTTTCTGTGGTGCAGCCTGGTGAGCTTCCTAGCTGATGCCATGGATAAACTCAATAACTTGCCATCTCGCAGTCCCACTTACACCCTTAACACATCCTTTTTCCCTTTTCATCCCTGTCATGCGTTCATGCGTGGCATCTGCACGCATGAACGCATGACAGGGATGAGAACTTTGTCATGTAGCCATCTAGTCAGGGTAGCAAAACTGTCTGTGCTGTTCGTGGTCACTCTTAGTTTAGATCAGTGGTTCTTAAACTGTGGGGTGGGTCCCACTCATGCAGCATGTTGAAATATATGAAGTGAAACTAAAGTGGATAAATATGATATCATATGATGATTAAAAACAAACAAACAAGGGTTTGCTGTTGCTACAGCATGGAGATATGCACCTTTATTTAAGTAAACTTCAACCCAGTCCTTTGTTATCAATCATTAACAACAGCAATTTTTTTTCAGCTTTTTAACTGGGGAATGTTAAAAAAAAAAACTTGAAATTTTGAAATCCAGTTGGTTGGATCAAGGCCAGCAGTGAGATATCTAAATTAAGGCTGATGATGCTGTTTAGGCTCACTGAAATTCTGTCTTTCATACTATCTTCATACTGGCTAAGGGTTGGAATGCTGCCATGATGGCTCATCCTTATAGACTGTTGTCTAAATCAAGAGATAGCAGTGTCAGCTGATTACAGCCTGTACACAAAAAGAAAAGATCTACTGGTGCACACAATGCATTTTTTTTACTTTTTGCTCTGAGTTTTTCAGTTAGCAGCTAAACTAGTTAACTTATTAGAATACACTGGTAGCATTATAAACTAGGCAACAACGTTTTCAGTGTACAGTGTATTATTGATCATCCATAGAAAGAAGAATAAGTCTTTATGAAGCCATGTTAAAAAACTAGAGAAAACAGGTATTGTGTAGATGTCACCTTCTGTAGGTTTTTCCACCATTTTTCTAGTGCAGCTGGAAGTGCACTTGCAAATGAGCCACTTTACATGATCTTAATCTTGTACTATAAATTCTCTTGCTCAAATATCCATTACAGTTTGTAGTTTAAAAATTAAAGTTAAAAAATATGTAATGCTTCCCATAGATGTTGATTTGACCTTTTGTCAATTTGTCTTTAACCTTTTTGTGTCTGACAGGGAGCGTCTTGCTGACCTGTCTGTCTCCAGCACTTTCCTAATCAGCCCTACAGTTGCTCTTTGTCTCCTTCCAGCCCCCTGCGCCTCCAGTCCTGTCAGGCATGTGATCCAATGATAGCTCAGCCAGGTAGCTCCGCCATGTGGAATTTAACATTGTGTCCCAGGGCATGCCAGACCCCAGGAGGAAAGTCTGGGTTGATGGAAGATAGGAGTAGCACAGTTTTTATTAGGAAACACATAACCTAAATGTTCAGAGTTGTAAATAATTTAAACGTTCCCCTTTCACTGTTGGGAATAATACATGTTTTTACTATAGGCCTGAAACAAAATAAAAGTAAATAAATAAATAAATAAATAGTAGACAACTGTTCTTTTTTATACGCATTTATCAGGTTGTGGATCAGGTGTGTTTGGGTATTGGGTACCTCGGAGTGGTTAAAAGTGCTCATCTGAATTTTTCTGTTTTATCACACAGATAATAACCAAATTTAAGCAAAGGAAAATGTGCTTTGGTTAATACCTTCTGCTGTTTCTTAATCTTAGAAAATGTGTATTTTCATAGCATAAGTATTAGAAATGCAGCCAGAGACATTAATCAATTTGTAAGCAGGCAACAGAAACAGATCATGTGATTTAGTATTTTGGCCTTGTAGTATGAAATGGTTCAAGCAACCTCAAACAGTTCAAAAATAACCATTACTATCAGGATGAATTTTCTGTTTAGTGTTGTGAAATCTTGTTTTTGAATATTTTTCCAAATGAAATTGGGAAAAGAGAATTAGACGTTGAGGAGAATAGAAAAAATATGCATTCCATAATATGCTATCAGCGTTCATTATCTTGTCAGGCAGCAGTGCAGCCAGCTGGAGTTTATCTATTGTCAACAATAAACACACAACAGGAGCTTCAAACATATTGCAGGGCATGTATTTCTTACATCTCCATAATCAGATTTTTCTTTTTTTATACATCATAGATGAGCGATTTCTATAACAACAACTGTGTAAGGACCTACTATGCCTTGCATCAAAGCAGCCAGCATGCATCCAGATAGGCAGATAGAGCACATACTGCACATACTACAACACCCGGCTGTTATACTGCACATGTTTCCTCCAACATTTCTCATTCGCCCTCCCATCCCTCGTCCTCACTCTCCGAGGATCGCCAGTCAGTGGCTGCAAAATGATTCATGAGCCGGGCGGAAGGAATGTGTATGAGCACCACATGTCTCCTCAGTTGCATGTTCAGCGCGCACATAGAAGCATGCACAGAAATGGTAACAGGTGCAGCGCTGCAGGATAGGACGTGGCACTAAAGAGGCCCTTGTCAGCATTGGCACCAGACTCTAAGCTGTGTCCTGTCGCAGCACTGGAAACCGTGTGGTTAAAGGCTGATATATGGGCATCTATATAGGAGCAGACATGCCATCACATTCATTCACTGTAAAAAAATAGTGGAGGAGTCAGGCATGCACATACTCTGCATTTGGTCCATTTGTCAAGACCAAGTACTCACCCAGATATGTTACTGTATTCAGATTACTCAACCTACTTATTTTTCCAGGGTTAGTTTACCTAAATAATAAAGGAGCAGATTTTCCTCTTAACTCTGGCTCAGTGTTGCTTTGCACAGTTTTTGTTATATTTTTCCAAGACCGAGTCAGTCATCGCCGACCTTTCTGCCTCCACCCCACTGTGGATTATCTGAAGTAACTGGGGACACAGTTTTTGAGAAGATATATTGGTGCAGATTAACATTTTTATTGCCCTTAAGAATTGCATCAACATGTTTCACACTGACTATTTTAACAGTCAAAAGTAGCTCCAGTGACAACTGTTCACAGTTATGTCCTGAGTTTCCAAAACAACCTGATTAAAAAAAAGAGAGACATCAATTAGGATTTTGTAATGTGTGTGTCGTTATCCAAGCAACTATTGCATGAAACTTGGTACATAATAAATTATAACAGTTGTAATCGTAAAACTCAACAGGACGAGGACAAAGTGATGTTACAGTATGTGTAATGTTGTGTTTCTGTTAATGTCAGCATGAAAAAATGCAGGCAAGCATGTTAAACACATGTTCCTTAATACCAGCACAAAAACATTCTCTTTCCACAGAGCAGTGTGTGTGTGTGGGTGTGTTTTTGTGTATATGTTTGATGGTGGGGGGGGTGTCACATGAAATTATTTCTTAATAATGAAAAAACTTACAATAGACTTATTTAAAAGCAAAAAGCTACCTTACCTTCATGCACAGTTATAATACTTGGGACTCAGAGGTATGATGTTAATTGACACTTAAAAAAATACCTGTCACAACGTCATAGCTACATACATATACAGACATATATTTCTTAGATCACAGGTCTGAAACCTGCAGCCTGGGGCCCACTTGCGGACCACATCAACTCTACTTGTGGGGCGAAGAAATATAATGCAATTTGCCCTTGAAGTTACTTATATTGTTAGGGAGGACTTGTTTGTTGTGGAGTGCAATGTTAAAATAAGTTCTTTAAAATGATAAAATGATTTAAAATGAAGGCAATATGAGCAGAGAGTACAAACATGTTGAGGGATTGACTGTGTTAGTTAAGTGAGAGTTATTTTTAAAGAAAACTGTTTTCACTAGGAGTCAAAAACTAATGTGTACACACATGTCTGCATTTTTATTTTGTTAAATACGAACAAAATTATAGCTGAAGTGCTGCCACATGTCTGGCCTGATAGAGAGTACCAATTTATTTGATAGTTCACTGAAAGGCTTCAGTTAGTTAAGAGTGCAAAAACTGTGTTCATGTTTGCAGTTTTGTCTTGTTATACAATATTTGAAATTTAAAACAAACAAACATACAAAACACTACATTTTCTGAAATATTTGTGGGTGTTTTCTTCTTTCTTTGTTTTGTACTACTTGAACACTAAAGTGGCCCTCCAATGAGACAACAGTGCCAACAGTGGCCCACAGCTCATTTAGGTTTGAGACCCCTGTCTTAGATAAATAGGAACAGGGATCATCTTAAAAGTGTTTCAACATCTTTATCTATTTTTGTTTTGCAACTGGCAGGGGGTGCTGTGATGTTTGCCTTTTGCAGCATTTGCATTAAACAAAGCGCTGCTCCACCCAAATATTGCATTTTATGTATTACTGGAAAACAGCTGTGCAAATAATTTATTGTGTACTGCTTGAACAGGACTACTAGGTGTGTATTCCCGCTTTACATCATGGTATAGTTATACAGGGCCACATGTGCACAGCTTTATAAATCTTCATGCAACAAAGTCTAGTCTATACTCCACAAAATATTTTTTGGTGGAGCTGATCCCTTAAGGTTTAAGACATCACCAAATGTTGAAATGTGTTAAATATTAACAAGTTGACTATTTAATCATCGCAGAAACATATGACTTTTATTTGAAACATTGTCAGAAAATGAGTAAAACTGCCTTGATTTTGCTTCGGTATCCATTCATTTGGCAGGATTAAATTGGTTTTGAAAGGGTTTAGTAAACCCTGGGGGTTAAATAATTTTGGCAGCCTTCAGGAGAACCATTAAGCAACAGCTTTCAATGAAGGAAAACATTAAAAGTCACGAGAATGAGGTCACGGGGAGGTTAAAAACTTTTCAGTGGGTAGTGATGATTAAAAACTACTTTCAAGAATTACACATTGGCGATGACAAATAGCCTTCCTAATCGATACATTCACATGCGTGTGTATATTTCTCTGTCCGTCTTTCATTTGGGCTCTCTGGGGGGCAGAAGGTTTAGCTAGTGAGAAAGAGACAGGTTAAATGAGTTGATTTTTCAGAGACTGAGACAGCTGCCTCCTCTGAGAAAAATGGTGTTAATAGATGCATAGAAATGTTCACCTTCTAATTAATATCACATGGAATATTGGAGTAGTTTAAATCCTGAATACCAGTGTTTGTAGAACTATAGAAATATATTAACTGGTTGGGTTGCGTATCGGTGTGTGTATGCATAAGGAGATGTGTGGCCCTTAACCTCTGTGTCAGAGCCAGTTCTGTGTGCGTTTGGTTTTGGTCTGAGCATGTGCAAACATTTATACGTGACCAGAGGAATGCAGGAGTACCTCATTTGGAGTTCTGTCTTTCTGTCCAGGTCGTAACTGCGTGTGCAGGCTGACATGTGTGTATATTGGTGAACAGTCTCCACTAAAACAACAGCTGCCACAAAAATCACTCTGGATGTTATGAATCAGATGCACTTTAATTTATTTACTTGTAGTCAATGTATTTGTGTGAAGAGTATACATTGGAGTTAACATTAAATCTAATTAATGAATTCTTAAGTTTTGTTTTTGTTAACATCCTAAACATCTTCAACAAAATACTTTTGTAAAAACACTAATGTACTAAACTATTTACGTACTGGTGTACTAGGTAGCTAGTATCACCTAGGTAGTATTGTCTGCCATTTGTTTTAGAACTGAAATAGTTTTCTTGAACTTAAAGAAGTCCAGTTGCCTTCTTTTCAAGCACTGAAGATATCACAACTATTTAATGGGCTGCTGCAATTTGTAGAGATCTGAAAATTCTTGAGGTTGTGCCTCATATTAAAATAATTCCACATGAATGAATACCTGCTACATGCTTGAAATAGATTGGTAGTTCCTCCTTTTCCACTATGAAGCTAAGCAGGCGACAAACATGATTGTGAAGTGTGATTATTTTGTGATCCTTTTGTGAGTACTCTATCCATACAATGATCCAGAGAGTCGTACTCTGCTGAGGATGTAAATGCTCGTCTGCAGACACCACAGACGAGTATTCATTCCTCTTCTAGTCCTTTAAGGTCTGTCTGAAGTGTGTGTGTATAGTTGGTATGTTATACTGTAGTGTCTCAGCAGACATGAAAACACTATCATGCCTCTTAGCCCCACTTTGTTAGTCTGAATGCACTCATGCCTTCAGAACAGTGAGTGTAAGTATGGAGGTACGTGATGTGAGATGCACTAGGTGAACACTTTAAGCATGAGCATTTTAGTATTGCCATTGGGTCACATTAGCATTTTCTCAAAGGATAATTACAGGCCCATGATTACCATGTATTATTTACCTTATCTACCTGCTTTTCTTTTCTCTCTTTTTTCTTTTATAGCGTCCGTGTCTCTCGTATATTTTTCTTGTTACATGCAAAACAAACATAGAGATCTGGCTTTTAAAAATATTGAATTCTACATAAATACACCAGTGTTTTACACGTAAACCGTTTATTCGAGTACCAGGCACAGTGTGTGTTCAGTTCTGTTTGTCAAAAATTCGACCTCACAAGTTGAACTAGATGGCAGCTTGTGTTTGAGGTGTTTTCCGTTATGATTTCAACAGATGCCTGGCAGCCAATCACAAATACTTTTCCTCAGCCAAGGCTTAAATACAGATAAATTCACACCACCCAGTGTTACACTCACATTCATGTCTGTCAAGCTAATCAGTCACAAGTGTCTCAATACACAATTCCTGTTAAGAACTTCTAAGAAAACAGACGCTCCAGCATAACAACCGCCATAAATAATAAGTTACAGTACTGTGCAAAAGTCTCAGGCCACTCCCCATTTCTTTATATTTTACTTCCAAGGAGCCAGACTGTCTTGTAATTTTTTAAACTGCTCTTGAGCAATAGCTCTCCAGGCTTTCTGAAGGTCTTTCAAATTTTTTCTTTGCTTTATCACTTATTTTCAGTCCAGTGCTTGTACCTGCCCATTTTCAGAGCAATGTGTGCTTGTTTCTTTGTAAAAACATGTAATACTGACCTATGAAACAGTATGAATATGAATTCAAAATAATGCACCTAACTCAAGGGATGTGTTGAGTCTATACAGACCAGGCAACTTGGCAAAGGACCAGCTTTTTTTTTTGGTACTTTGCTAGAAGCACCTTGTAACAAAACACATAATTTGTTTCTTTTTTATTTGAATTTATGATAAACTCTAAATATAACACAGTTTGATGGGAATTAAAGAGTATTTTTGCACTAATGACGTGATTTCCAAGAGTTATTAGTCAAAAGCTGGGTGTGAAGTGTGTCTTTAAAAAAATTTGAGGAAATTTGTAAAGTGGAGGACAAAACAAGCAGTGACAGAAAGTATATGAACAGCATCTGATATTCATTTCCTTAAGAAATAGGAAAAAAATCCAGCAAAGACCTTACACAGGATCTGAGAGATGCTGGATCCATCTACTGTTTGCTGAAGCCTTGTAAGAAATGGTTTTAAAGGAACGCTGGCTACAAACCCATTAGAAATGCACAGATTTTGTTTTTGCTTTATATTCTCCATTTCCATGTATTTTTGCTTGTGTTTCTATAAATCGCAGAACAACGGACAAGTCTTCAAAATAGTCTCCTCAAGGAAGTAGAGGAAGTATTTTCCTGAATACTTACAGCACAGTTTCAAGTGCCGTCGCGCATTAAGGACCAAACTCTGAGCCTATACATTCCTGAGCCTGTGTGCTGGTTGCTGTCTGCAGCTACCGGACTGCTGCCTGGTTGATAAATGAACCAATAGTGTTCTTGCTATGTGATGAATAGACCAATAGAGGATGATGGATAACATTGTAGAGAGCGGGTGAGGGGCAGATCACGGTCTCAGTGAGGCCTAAAACATGAATGTAGCAGGAAGATGTTAAAAAGAGAAGGGAGGAAGAGGGAGGATGGGAGATAAAGAAAGATAGAGGAGACAGGTAGAGGGAGAGTGTGTCCACAGTGATAAGTGAGGGGAGAAAGGAGTGAGTGGGAAAGAGCAATGTGACAAAGTGTTAGCGAGGGGAGGAGAGCTGACAAAGGGAGGGAAGATAAATAAGCAGGGAGAAATGTAGACTGAGAGGAAAGGAGCTGAAAGACAAAAAACTAAGAAGGAATGATAGAGCCTGAATCAGAGGTAGCAGTTCTGAGTTTGTAGCCTACCAAGGTATTGTATGAGAGAGGTTTGAGCTCAAAGTTTAATGGGCTGTTTAACCCTGGAATACTAGGGTAGCCTATGTCTACATTATGTCTGTTTGGCTAACAGCTCAACAAATAATCTCAGCAAACAGACAAAGTGGTACTATGCAGTTTGTGTCAGCTAAAGTTACAACTAATGTATTTCCTAGGCATAGGCTGAGGATAACTCATTCAGATGGAGAAAGTTGTAAGAAAGACAGGTCAGGAGAGGAAGAAGAGTGATTATTTCCACACTTATTTCCAGTCACATTTGATAAACTGACAATTTAAAGCTTACATGTAATGTCCTCATTTATTTTAGTTATTTGAACACATATATTTGATATATTTGTTCTTGCTCAAGTTCTTATTTTTTTTTCACAATGTGAAACATAATGTTAAACAAATTATTCTAAATTCAGGTTATTCAGTGGTTACATGAAAATACTAGGCAGTTTTGTTAAGGCTATACTGGGTAGTTTGCTGTAAAATTTATAGCAATGCAGTATGTTGGACAGCTGAGCAGCTGTGGTGTTCATGGTCAGTGTAAGTGTAGATCAAAGGTGGCAGAGAACGTATCCTCTTAGGACCCGGCATCCACATATTTGGACATCACATTTTGGGTTGTCTAGACTAAAACACTAAATTTTGCTCTATAAGAGCCAGATATCTCTTGTGAGGAAATTATACTGCCACTGTTCTATTGAAATTTAAAGCGAATGACCTCATATGTGAATATCTGGCCCTTATAGAGCAAAATCAGGTAAAATTATAATTCTTTGTTTCAGCCCAAAAAGCAAAGAGAAATAAAAAATCTGTGCCATGAAAGAGTTCGAGTCTTAGGAGGTCAAGGTAATTATACAGATTTTTCACTCGCAGAATTCCACTAGTTTTAGACTAGTATAAAGTATTTTAGACTAGCAGAGGTGGTAAATCCAACATCATAGCTTATATAACAACTACTTTTATCTGGCACAATCCACAAAGATCTGCAGCACAGGCCAGCTCATCCAAGCTTGTACACAAAATCTAATGGAGCTCATAATACAAATTATGGTGCCTTATATATATTTTATATATCATTCATTTTTAAGTTATTCTCTTCCCCGCACCTCACCACTACAACCAATCTTAGGGTTTTCCTCCTGCCAAATCCCACCCCATTATAACCCCTGAATTTACCATTTTTTCTGTCCAGGAGTGGAGGCAGATTCAAACAGATGCAGGTGTAAAGGCCTTTCCACACTGGACGCGTAAAATCTGTGCGAACATTTTGTGCAGTGAAAATGTTTTTTGGATTGACCTATCCTTAATAAAGCCGTTCACACTGAACTTGTACTTCCACCGCACAGTTTGCGGGATTTGTTTTTTCAAACCAATGTCATTTTTTTTTTTAGATTCGAATAAACAGATCTGATCAATCAGATCCCTCCATTTGGCATCAGCTGTGCTCAAATTGTGCACCAGTGGTGAATGTACAATGATATGGGAATATAAAATGATATGGAATTTTTTTGAACTTCCAAAAAACATCATGTTTTTTTTTTTTTTACCTCAGACACACAGCTGCTCCAGGTCAGTTGGCTCTCTGAAATTATTTCTCTGCCTCCTCAGACCTGGTCCTGGTTTGGCTAACAAGAGTTCAAACCCACTGATATTCTTTCATATGTATGAAAGCGTGATACAGCTTCAGCTCCTGGAATCAAACCGTATTATTCTCCCTGCTGCTGCTTTCTCATGAGAATTGAATGAACTCTGTTTCTTAATTTTCTCGTTTAGGACCATCAGGACCAGCTCATCATCTCTTCGTGTCAACTTCATTTTTTGTCTTAGAGCATTTTTGAGGATGAATTTCTGCAACAGCACATCACATTTGGTGTGCGTATAGGTTACAATCAAGATCGGATCTGTAAAATTCTGAATTCAGTTTTGTTTTTTCGCAATGCATTTAATGGGAAATGGCCTTTAGTCTATATTATAGGCAACAGGAAACAGAGCCATTTAAAAGCTGTGTTCAAGTTGTGTAAATTAATTTTGAATTGAAGCATGCACTCTCTTTTATTATGATATTAATATGACACAAGATTCAGTTAGCATAAAAAAAAGAAACCCAAACTTCTAAAAAACTGCTTTTATACTTTCAGTATATTTCAGAGCCTGTACTTTTTCCACTTTTACTTGAGTACAAAGTTGGATCTGTACTTCAGATACTAGAGTATCAATACATTTACTAAAGGAATGGATGTGTGTACTTTTGCCACCAGTGATTATAAAGTACTTTAGTCTACTACAGTTAGCAGTAGGAAGTGGTGCACATTTTATTGCTGTATATAGTGGTTTTTAGAAACCCTGCAGGTAATTTGCAGGCTTTACCTTTATTCTTGTCAACTGTAGCTAAAGTCAACTTTTCATTATGACAGTCCATTAGATAGCTATGTGAAGTGTTGTGAAATCTAGGAAAACTACAAGCCCTCATGGTGGCAAAAGTGATTAAGAGTCATATACTGGAAACTATTATTGCGCTGCCAATCAGCAGACATCAAAAAAGTTGCTAGATCCACATTCAGAAGGGTTGCAGAAACCATTAGGTTTCAAAACAAGTGGAAGAAAGACAGTTATGGGATGATGGATTGACTCCATTACTTCTGTTATTCACTGAAGCGTGCACGCTTTTAAAATCCATCTACTTTATGCCATGACACCATAAAGACACTGCAAGAAAAAACAGCATGACATAAAAGCAGACAAATTTGCCTGGCAACCCTGCAAACAAATTATTGCAAACAAAGACCTTTTTTTTTGTTTTCCCATCGCCCAAACTGTGAAAAACAAACCAGTGAAAGGCAATGAAAGAGTGCAGAGTTATAACTCCATAAATAACTTCTTTGAACCCATTGAAGAAAGATTATATCCTTAGCTCATTCCAGCATCAAAAAAGTGGAAAAGGCAGGGCATATTTTAAGGTCTCTTGAAGATGTGTTTACAGGTTTTCATGCATATCAAAACTGTCCCAACAAGGATCTTGCTGGCACGTCAGAACTAAGCCGGAGGCAAAACTTCCTTTGCCAAGGTGAATAATATTGGTAATGGCTACAGGGTGCAACTTCATGCCACAGAGAGCTCCATAACTTGTGGCAACTTGGCAAGGAACTTTTAAGTCAGTCATGCAGGTTGGGGTCTAAATAACTCTGTCAGCACAGCAAAGTGCTTTGCAACAAAGGGAGACTGATTAAAGTTTGGGGCTCTGCACACCTGCTCATTTTGATATTAGAGGATGAATCTCTTGTTACCATTCATAAGGTTTTACATTCAATGTAAAACCTGCAGAGTCTGACTCATTTAGAGTACAGAGGAAACTGAATGTGTTGTTCATAAGCTGTGTGATCTTGGTGAAAAATGTGGGTCACTTTCTGTTTAGGTCTGACCTATAATGGAGAGGATCATATAACTGATATGATGCTAGAGTTACTAATTGTAAGGTACCAAGCAGCCAAGGATAAAGTAGTCACAAGTGTACTGTTTAAAAAGCATGTTTTATTTGACTCTGAAATATCAAAAATCACACAGATGGATGAAAGTAACCTATTTTTCAGAAACTTGGTGTGCCTGTTAAAGAGGGAAACTGAACATAACACTACTCAGAAAATACTGAATACAAGACAAAAACTGACCCCAACAAATGAGAAAAACAGCAATGTATCAGCGTGACAAAGTGGATGAGCAGTTGCAATGCTCTCCATTTGTCCCATATGTGTTGACCTTTTTTTGCACATTATACACATTATTCTGTTTCTATTTATTTGCTATGATTTGCTATTTGTTAAGTAACATCGCTGCACTCACTATCCCGGGTTTGTTTGTGTAAGCGTTCTGTTGCCAGCAAATCAAACATGCTGCAAATTAAGGCAAATACTCAGTTACATGTTTCTTTATATTTTATTATGTTACAGATTAAGTCATTTGTTCATACTTGCTTTGTCCTGTCTTTTCAGTCTTTATGAGGGTCAGGTGTGGGGAAACGCCAGCCTAGGATTTCCTCATTTTAAAACCCTGATGATGTCACACATGACATCAGCAGGTCGGACCAAGTGGAGGGGTTTCTTTGTCCATAGAAATGCTTCCTTTTGTTTGTGTCAAGGTCTAAAGGGATTTGTTGAATCTTTTTCTTTTTGTCAATACAGCCATTTAGTTGTGTAAATGTGCCAATTAGAAGTGTGAAGAGGTTTTGTGTCTTTTTAATCATCTGTGTAGAGTTTTAGATCCCTCAGTTCAAGTGAGTGGTACTGGCTGGGCTAATTGAAGGGAAATTGATGGCCCTATTTAAAGCCAGTCTCGGCCAGATTCAGGGGAGAAAGGAGCGGTGAGCTGTGTTACCAGAGGCATGGCCTGGTGAGGGTTGTTAATTGAGTTACTTTGGGGGAGAAGTTTTGTTAAGTTACACATTAAATTAAGTTCACTGTAAATAAATTGCTCACCTCTGAAAACCTGAAATGTCTTCGTAGTCTGCGTCCCTACCACCTTCCTTGATGTTTGAGTCTGACTACTTCACAATCAGTCTTTGGAAAAACTTCATAACAAGTACAAGTCCTGTAATTTGTAAACAGTAAAACTACAATGTAAATAATGTAAGAAAATTCATTATGCAAAACTGAGACAGACCTTTCTGGGGTGTTTTCTGTGGCTTGCAATATGACAGCTGGAATACCTTCCAGATTCGCTGTTATCTTGAATTGCATAAGTGGATAAGGGACTCGTACTGTTGCCTCATAACTAGAAGGTCCTGAGTTTGAGTGCAACCTTTCTGTGTCAGTCCTGCAACTGACTGGCAATTTTGTAAAGTCAGACTTTTTCAAATGGGGACTGACTCTTTTGCAGCACTGTGGTGTTAGTGTCATTTTTAAGCCCCTTGATGCTAATCTGGTGTGTTTAAAATGAGAAGAGTTTGGAGTTAGACCTGTCTTACTGTGGCTGTAACATACTGCAGTTTACACTGACGTCACGGGACATCTTGTACGTGTCTTTGAGCAGTTGAGTGGCTTTGATAAAAGAGGGTTTTTGATGATCTGGGGGTTTAAAGGTACTGGCTGAGTGACTTTGCAGTTTTGGGTTCAGGACAGATTTTTAGGGAATAAAAAGTTCTCATATTGTTACATCGGCCAGTCTTCTGTATATATCATGCAACATTGTTTATTAATTTTACAGGAAACTGGCATGAAAACAGCGCTTGATCTTGCACCACCATCTGCTCACCTGTGAAAATAAACTGTGGATGCATTTATTTGCCATGGTTGTCGGGACTACGCTGACACATGTATCGCAGACAGTGCTGAGTACTGTAAACGGTGAAGTCAAAGGTGCTCAACTGGACAAAATATGCTGGTATAATCCCCACACCCCACCCCCTGCAAAAGAAAAAGATATGTTTGATAGACCACTATCAGACGCTAACGTGTGCAGACAAATTCTTTAATATTTACATGAGCTCTGTTCTTACTGTATTAACTTTTCACCCTTGTTTATACTGGAGCAGTTATATGGGGTTGTGTCCTCTGATCTGTCAATAGAAGACTGATTCATGGGGAACAAATTACTATTAGTCAGCTGACTTATATATTTTTATTTTTTTGTTTAAGCTCCGGAGTAAAATACAAATGTTGCTCTGTTAAATTATATATTTTACAAAGTCTGTACTGTTTTCTACTGAAATATATGTGCATTAGTATGTTTATCATTAGCAACTACTCCTAAAACTGCATGAGATTCATAGAATTTGATAATCAGTCTAAGGATTCCACCTAAACTTAACCTCTTCCTCTGAGTGTCAGAACATTAAAAGCAAAAGTGCTTGAAATTATTAATTAGAAGCCAAGGTGTCCCTTCATCAACAGCATGCACCTCTGATATCTTCGTGTACATTGGTGATGTGCAGAGTTAAAGGAGAACAGCAACCTCAACCAGTGTTGGAGGAAAACCAAAAACACAACTATTACCCAACCTCTCTCTGGGGTTGCCATGCTCCTGTTACTGTAATGAGATGAAAACAAACAATAACTGTATCCGTGTGTGTGTGAGCAGACATACCATGTTCTTGTGTGTGTGTGTGTGTGTGTCTGCACTCCTCTCTTGTCTAGTATCAATGGCAGTCACTTAGAGAGTGTGAGTCAGTGTGTTTACTGTTTTCACAGATGGAGCTCTGACACTGTCTGGATAACTGAGATAAATGACTCGCAGTGCAGCTCAGCAGATGAGAAAAACAACAGCCAGTAACACACAAATGCGCACACACAAACATAAAAACTGCATGCACTTGCAAATTTCTGTGCATTCATTCATACACATGTGCATGGCTATATATGTGCACACAATCAAACATGCGCACACAACTGATTAATAAAAGTGATTTACTGATACTGTTGGGTATCAATTAATTCATATTTGGCAAACATACTAGATCAACATCCCCCTCGGTAAAGGAGACTGTTTCTTGTTAGGAATGGAGCACTTTATCAAGTTATGCATTTTTTTTTTCTCCTAATCACAGCAAAGCAGCAAACCACAGAAAAAGAGAAGCTTCTCATTAGTGGTAAAATGTCAGCTGCCGATTGGCTCAGAGTGGCCGCTGACTTAATGTAGAGAAAAGTCATCTGTAATCAGTTACCAGCTGCAGCTAGCTTCAGGGAGTTCTGACATAAAGCAAAAGACAGAGACAAAGAGAACAACACACTCTTCCCATATGTAATAACTTCTAAATTGCAGTATGGCGCCCTAGGACCAGATTTTTAGAAAAATGTACCACTGCTTGAAATGTATCAAGTCCTCCAAAGGTTAATGTTATTTAGTGGAGGCTGCCGCAGCAGGTGGGTTGCAATCTGCTGCTGAAGTTGGCCTGTTGCACCTCGACCACTGAATGCTCTGGAAATCCCTGACAAATACTGCCCCCATGTGGCAAAAACACCCCAGCTGTTCCGGGTGAAGGATGAGCCATCTGACTCAGCCAGCAAAAAAGCAACCCTAAATGTTTTCAAGGATATATGAATGAAGTCCTGTTGTTCTCCAACGTATCTGTTAAACATGATTCCAAAAAACAGAATCATAAAAAAAAGTGACGGATCAGTTCTTTCACAGAGGTAAAAGTATTAAAGACACTCGCTGCTGTGCTGAGAGCACATTGTTCTTTGGATCTTGATCAGTTGCTTCAGCTTTGTTAGACAAGAGAATTGAATCTAAAATGATAAAATGAAGTGCAGATTATGTAAGACAGGAGGTATGAAGACATATCTCTAGTAGTGCTGAAGTTCTTTTTGTAATTTATTCAAAATGAAAGAAAGAGAAACTTTAGAATTTCAATATGAATTTGGCTGAAATTTGTCTTGAAAGCATTGAAATGGACAAGAATACCTTACAACAGGAAATCAGCGTGAAATGACAACCTTTAAATCTGTGAATAAGGTACCCTGAAACACAGGCTTCTAACCCTTTCAGTTCCTGTACATTTTCTGCATGAATACGTAGTGAAAATGTAACTTAGTGAAGAATAAAAAATATGCCAATTTTTTTTATTGCTTTTAAATGTATAATTCCCAGCTTACTTCATTTAATACAATCCCTGCTAAGTCAGCATTTATATAGGCATCATTTCCCCTTCTGCACTTTTTTAATCTTTATTTAGCTTTTAGAGTGTTTCAGTTCTGTCTCGGTGGGCGGAGGTGTTTGGGGATTTTGGGTGAATTAACCTTTTAAATGTCATGTGTTCGTATCATATATTTTTTATTTATTAACACTAATAACTTAGGTCACCATTTCTTTATCATTTTCAAAACGTTCTGCTAATTCAGCACATTTCACAAATAGAATAGAATACCCATTATTGTCATTGTACAAGTGCAACTAAATTTTGGGTGCTCCACACAGACTTTGCCAGAATAAAATATAAATAGTAGATATGAAAAATATGTTTACAAAAATATAAGAAAGACACACTAAATAGTTCTCAGAGTGAACAAAAAAGTGCTCAGAGGTAGTGCTAAGAAAAATAAAATAAAGTTTTGTTTTGTTTTTAGGAATCCTGGATCTCCATTACAGACTTCAGCCCCCTGTGACCTTAAAAAAGAGAAGGAGTTAAAGAAAGTGGATGGATGGATATATCTCAGTTATTACCGAGGCTGAGTGAAACCAGAGCGATAGCAGACACATATGGGTAATAACTTTTAGTATTCATGGCTCAGTTACAGCACTGACAAATGTTATGTGGGCCAGCTGTTACCCAGAAGGCAGGGTTGTCCTAAGAACTGCTGGTAAAATAGCACTAACACTTAGAGGTATAGTGGCTCAAATTTAATTGGTTTCTGGAATTTCAGACATATTTTGCCCGTGGTTTATACCCTGCGTGTAGCAGGGATAGTTATGTTTACCACAAACAATGCAGTGATTGTATGAACTAATAATCCACATTCTTATTTTGGCAGTAAAGACTTTGTGCTGAAGGAAGAAGCCACACTCGGATAGACATTCCTCTCTCTTCCTCTCTCATTTATTGCTATTGGAGAGGACAGCTGTGTGTGTTCTGCCTGATATCGACACATATGAATGAAATTTGCTGTTTACATGATTCAAATTAATGATATCCTAACCTGAGCAATAATGGTTAACCATTCATTCACTTTTCAAAAAAGTGAATAAATGGTTTTATAGGTAGCTAAGAGTATGGCAGTTGAAACCACAAGCTAAATATGCATTTATTTACCGTCTGTGTCTGAAGTGGTTCACATCTGGTACTACTGACAAACTGGTCAAACTGCAAGTTAGCAAAAACAAGCTAGCTATAGCTTTGAGATTGAAATGAGACCGACAAAAAGGGCTAAACCTGCATTTTCTCCAGTGGCCACTTGAGGCTGGTTCCAAAAGTGTTTAAGCCTCCATAGACTCCCATATTAAAATGTCCATCTTTAGAGCACTTTAGTAAGCTTTACAGTCTGTTACAGAAATGCTCTTGGACTCTGGGGATCGTTTCCCTCTCCATGGCAACTCTGCTGAAGGTGCATTAGGGGTGTGGCCACTGGGTATCTGAAAAAGGCAAAAATACAGAGTTATTTTTAAAAACAAGCATTTTCCCACATTTATTCATTCACGCTAAATTTTGTGCTGAAGTCGACACGAGAATACAGAGATGTCAAGCACTGTCAAAATATACTGTCTGTCATAAATGTCAGAAGCCTAAAAACAATAAGTTGGTCCAGTTGGGTGATAGAGGTGTACACCTTTGAGGCAGCAAGACGTCATTTTCATTTTCCTTGTCCGAAGTACACATTTTAAAATGTCTGAGTTTCTGAAAAACTTCACCCTGGCTGGATCTCACACAGCAGGGTGATAAAAGTAATGGGTTAAATAAGTATCCCTCCAGGAATGCTGGGGTGCAGGCAAATGTGTTCTTTACTGATTTCTTTGGAATATGATAATGGTCATATATTTAATATAGTCATGTACTTTTTAAGTGTGCTGCCAGTGGTTCACCTGATTTTACAGACTTTGGTCACAAGGTGGCAAAAGTGTGGAAGAAGGCAGTTATTCCACCATGTGCTTCTTGATCTGTTTTATGTTTTTAAGTTGGGCTTGTGGTTGCTTTTGTACCAGGCTGGAGATGCATGAAGGACAGTGATGGTAGTCCTGTGTAAAGTAGTTGCTGTTGGTGTTAATGACCAGTATTTGCTGAGCAGGCTAGAAAATTCTTTGTGGTTTTGGTGCATTTTTTATGTAATTATCTGGCCATATTATGTCTTGCTGTGTGGTTCAAGGTCCAAGAAGTCTGGGCTTTATTTTTGGTCGATGACATTCTAGCATTTCATTTGTCTGTTACTTAGCACTAAGTAGCAGTTATCTGTGTCAGTGGGTTGCACCCATACAGTCTATTTAACTCAGTTTTATTTATATAGTGTAATATCACAAGAGCAGTCGCATTATGGAACTTTATATTGTAAGATAAAGACCCAATGAATACAGCATATTAACTTTAGCTGATCCCTTAGCACTCCAACCTCTCCCCTAAATAGGTTCACTTCCGGCTCCAAAACCCCCGAAGTGAACGGTGCCAGGATAGCGCTTTGACTTTAAAAAGCCGAATTCAAAATCAGGTTTCTTTATAGTGGATACTACATCTTTCTTTTATATACAGTTTATGTAGGTTGAAAATAGTATAGAGATAAAATACAAATGAATATATCTGAACATACAGGGTTTACATCAGATAGAAAAATCTACAGCTGTAAGCCCACTGGCCTAAATATTCCAGAAACTGCAGCACACTGAACCAATGATCATCACATGCTCATGGTGCTGCATACTGACAACTTTATGAAGAAGTTAATGAGTCATAACAAGTAGTGTGACACACACAATTTTGTAATCCTAAGATAGCACACGCACCAGCACACACCCTTATCAAAACACATTTGAAATATAATTTATTGCACATTTAAAGATCAACATAAAGTGGCACAATACCTATTTCAATCTTGTTACATTGGAACAAAAAAGAAAGAAAGACAAAAGAAGTCCTTACAAAATGCTCACACCTTCTGTTTATGATCATAGTTTGTTTTTAGAACAAAATGGCCATAAAGTTGCAGGAATTTCAGACTGAAACTGCATAGATTTATAAAAACAAAAAACAAAAAAAAAACTGAGACACTTATTAAATATAGCACAGAAAATCCAATCAGACCTTGGCATTACTCATACTTGTCATGGGCCCACTGACATTGTCCCAATGACTTGCAGGCAGTTCAGAGTGTCAAAACAAATTGGGATTTACCCTTTCTAAAAGAGGAACATACTATTAATATGTTCATGGAAAGATATACATAAATATCTCAAGCCCAATTCTGAATTGTCTTTTGCAGAAACAGAGGCTTCAAATAGAACATGGCTAAAAATAAAAAAGAAGAAACATTCCTTAAGCCCCATGTACAGTAGCATCTTATTAATATTTTGGGAGCAGGCGTGTCACTGTAAAAACCTCAGCATGGAGGTGCAATGAAAGAAACTATACAAAAACAAATTACATGATAGTCACAGTCATTTGTTTAAGATACTATTTACATCTTTGACCTCATTTATCATGTCAAACCATCGCATCACAACCCAACTTCCCTTTTTTTGTGGTTTCAGAATATTAGTCATAATCATTAACCGTCACTGGATCATATTTTCATGATATTCATTTTATTGCTGTATGCCTCCTAGTTTGATAAGCGGCATTGTTGTTTTTGTTGGCAACAACCTCCAACTTTACACTTGCTGTTCTATTGGCTACTTTATGAAACAAATCACTGCAAAATGTGTGACATCCAACATAACCCTGCCATTTAGTGGCATACATGGTACAGCTACAGTATGTACAATATGACAGTGAGAACTGGCTGCAGTGGTTGAGATGTAAAAAAAAAAGAAAGAAAAATAGTTTCAGAAGTCTGTATATGATCTCCGGGCCTGACCTGAACATGAAGTAAACAGACACATGTTGATGTAAAGTATAGCATAAATACAAACCCAGCCAATGTTCAAGAGAAGAATGGCACAAAAAAAACAACAACATGCTAACTGGCTTCATAAATCAACTTTTGTATTTAAGTCATAAACACAGTTTTATTGGGGTTACCTGATCAGAGTTTTACAGTTTCATTAGGGCTGCCTGGTTGCATATTTCATAGGGATGACACATGTGAGGTAAATGAAAACCTGTCTTGTTGAGCAGTTTGTTTTTACTTGCTAGCATGGAGTTTACTGGGGAGTTTTAATTTCAGAAAAATCATAGTATGTTTTTAAAAACAACAACAAAAAAAACCCAAACCCCCCCCCCAAAAAAAACAAGGAAGCCCCATTGATAATAAAACAGTATATACATGGATAGCAGTAAAGAAATGTGATTTGTTTGGCACAGGCCCAAAGAGGCTTTTCCCATCCTGACTTTGATATTTACCAGTAGTAGCATCATCAACCTCTTAGTAGTTCACATAAATGATGGAACTTTTCCCCTCACTTATGGTTCAGAGATATTCACTGAAGGTGGCCTTTAGTGCCACTGCGACAGTGCTTATTTCAATGCAACTTTCCAGTTAAATCAAGTCAATCAAAACAAGCACTCAGACACTATCTGCATCAAAGACATTTTTAATCAAGGTTGGTTCCAGCAGGCTGTTTATTATGTATGTCAAGAAATACAGCTAGAAAAGGACAGGGTGATGATTAAACAAGAGAGAGCCCTCAATTGTTAATTTAAGTTACCTAATTTAAGTGTTACAGAACCTGCCTGTTGAGTACATTTACCCTGGCACTACCATTATGGCTATTTTAATAGCCTGTCTATTGAAAGTCACAGAAAAATCCACAAAATAAAGTGTTGTCAGATACTTTTGTCTGCCACAAAAACAAAACCTGAAACCACAGGACGAGTACTGTCCAAGTAAACATAAAAATAAAGATGCAAAGTTGAGTTCCAGAGCTGAGTTATTTGGAGACACTTTGAAGAAGCAGCACTTGAGAAAACTGGAGAGAAATGCTGAAAGTCAGACAGAAATAGAGGAAGAGGGGAAGAAATGAGATAAAGGATTTCAAGAGAGACAGACTTTCCTTTGGCACCTGAGCCACAGGGGCAGTGCTCTTCTGTGGGCGGAAAAGGTACCAGACGATGGTGTAGAGACGCAACAAAAGAGGGAAAGAGGGAGGTTTCACTAAACAGCTCATGCCTGATTGAAATATCCTCCCTCTTACTCTCTTCGACAGGAGCTTTATCTTTTCTCCTCTTGCCCTTTCTGTAGATCCTGATTTGATTCCTCCCACATCGGTCGCATCTCTCCAAAACATTTACCCGCAAGTTTAGTCAATCGATTCAATCAGAGCCACAGTCAGTCCAGCAAGAGTTTGCCTTCTACAGCTCAACCTCTTTACTGCAAGAGAACTTAAGTAAACAGTGAGTTCTTGCAGAAAGGAGGTTCTTCAGGTTCTTCTGTAGAAGTTCCGTTATGGCACATGAGGGGACTTCTGCCGGTTTCTATTTCGGTTTTACTTCCACAGATGAATCTCAAGTTCCTCACAACTGAGTTTCACAGGCTCAGATCCTTAAACAGGAGCTCCTCTGAGGTCGGTTAGTGCAGATCATTCTGTGCTGAGGCCCTTTCCCCTCCTCACCAGGTTCAATTCGATATACGGTTCTATAGGTTCTCCCCAGGCTGATACTGGGGTTCTGTGGAGGTGAAGTAGTCCTCTAGGAAGCCCTGCAGGTACTCAAATGTAGGCCTCTCTTCTGGATCCTTCCTCCAGCAGGAAAGCATGAGCTCATGCAAGGAGCTTGGGCACTCTGCTGGACAAGGCATCCTGTAGCCACGCTCCACTTGGTCAAGCACTTCTCGGTTAACCATACCTGTCAAGAAAAACAGTAAGTTAGATTTTTGGACAGAAATCCTTTTGTGGTATGGCTCTGATCTAGGACCTTCCCAGCCTGCAGGGGTGGGAAGCTGGTTCAGGCTGGGATGGCAGCAGAAACATCCTGATCAGTGAGCAGAGCAGATATCAATGACAACAGCTGATCAAGTCAGATGTAGCAAGAAAAGGAGAAGATTTGCAGATGTGCAGCAATTGTGGGTATGCTAAAACACCTTATATGGTGCAACTTATGTGATTTGCCCATTGGATGTGTAGAAAGGTATCAGCTAGTTTTGGTCAATTCTGTCTCACAGCACAAGATGTTTATCAAATATTGAATTATTTTAAATCATACAACGCGATTTATTTTTTTTATTTGAATAAGAAACTGAAATTATTATGTGGGTTTATCCTGTCAGGTGGAGCTTTTACCTGGATAGGGAACTCTGCCTTTAGTTGCCAGCTCTGTGAGCAGCACACCAAAGGACCAGACATCTGACTTAATGGTGAAACGACCATACAGAGCTGCCTCCGGTGCTGTCCATTTGATTGGGAACTTGGCTCCTAAGAAAACATTATGAAACTCAGTGTGGCATGTTATAAACACTTTAGGACATCTTATTCTTATAAGTCACTTTTTCTTCTGTAACCAAACTTCTCTCTCTCTGATTTGAGTGTAAATATTTTAAGTAGGAAGAGGAGACTTACCCTGTCTTGCAGTGTACTCATTGTCTTCAATGAGTCTTGCCAGACCAAAGTCAGCCACCTTGCACACGAGGCTGTCTCCTACCAGGATGTTTGCAGCACGCAGGTCCCTGTGGACATAGTTCATCCTCTCCACGTAGGCCATGCCTGCTGCAATCTGGAAGGAGAGAGGACGAGAAATTTAAATTTCCATGTAGTACACCTTTTAGTATTGAATTCTTGGTGGTTAGATGATGCACTTAAGCACACTGATCTTTTGTAGTTTTACCTGAGCAGCCATGTCTACCAGCTGAGGCAGACGAAGCAGCTTTCCAGCTTCGCCTTTAAGAAAGTCCAGTAAGCTGCCTGTGAACACAAACCCAATATTATTTAATTTACAAAAACCTAAGCTGATAATATGTCAAATGTAAACATCCCTTCCCCCCTTTTTTGAACAAGAATTAGTAAAGAGGATTATGAATTTGTCCGAGTATCAAGCAGGTCTGAGAACCATCTCTTGCCACAGTCTGCTGTCATGCGCTACCTTGGCTCATATACTCTGTTACAATATAAATGGGCTCCTCAGACACAACGGCGTACAGCTGGACCAGCTTTTCGTGCCGCAGCTTCTTCATGACCTGTGCTTCTTGAAGGAAGGCCTCTGGAGACATGGTGCCGGGCTTTAGAGTCTTAATGGCTACTCGTGTTGTACCGTTCCACGTACCTGTCAGAAGCCAGACAAAAAGACATTGCTTCTACAGTAAACTGCTGTCCTTACTCCTCTTAGTCCACCTACTCTCCAAATATAAAAGGTTTCCTAGTTTTAACAAGAAAGAGTAAATGATGCTCATGTTGCATCATAAAAGTTTAACCCATCTGCTAAGGTATGTTAGGGATTCTTACCCATCCAGACTTCTCCAAAGCAGCCCTGTCCCAGTTTGACATCAAGGCGGAGAGACTCTCTGGGGATCTCCCAGGCATCCCTAGCCAGTCCCTGCGTCTGAGGTTTGGTCACTGGACAAACATCTGTTAGAGCGTGGCACAGTCCATCAGAGTGCTCTGAATGAAGAAAGGTTAAGAGTTACCATCAATGCAGTTGACATTTCCTAACTTTTGGTGACTACATGCACCCGAGTACTTACTGCGATAGTGGAAGACTAGCTGCTGTAGGCTGGTGAACTGGGTGCGTGAAGTGATGTAGAAACCTCCGCTATCCAGTTTCCTGATTTTGTAATGTTTAACATTAGCGCCTTTGGTGTTATCATAATCCAGCACTGACAGGCAATACGCCCCTGTGAGCAAGACAAAAACAGACAGAGACAGGTTAGAACAATAAAACCACATTGCTCCTGGCCCGTCTGGCAGCTGCTCTCTGGAGTTTCCTAGCAGCTGCGCTTTGGCTATTTAAGACCCTGCTGGTTGGATTAATGGCCAAATAACTAAGCCTTTGTCCTTATCCACTGCCCACCACTGCAGAAAGTTTCATTAACCTTGTTTTGTCCAACAGTTTTTCACAAAACTACATTTCACAAGAATAATGATGACAAAATAGCCGATTAGGTAAAAACAAATAAAATGCAAATAACTTGGAAATGTGACAGGACTCAAACTTGATGCGATTTAAAAAAGGACTGAACTCACTTAGCAAACCTAAGCTTTACAGTGAGACATGAAAGAAAATGAAAAAAAAAATCAATTGTGTTCGATCTGGAGTTTCACTGACTGACCTATTCTCTCATTAGAAAGAAACTCTAGAGCAGGAAAGACAGACTTCCCCAAGTGCATCAAGCAAATGTACCAAATCATTACCACCACTATAGTACTACTCAAGTACCTTCACTTCCAGATTTAAAACTAAACATGTAAAACTGAATTATCCTTTATTCATATTCTGAAAGCTAAAGAGCCTTTACACTATGTATGATTACAACTACTACAGCATTTAGCCACTTCACACCATTTCTTCTTAGGTATGTGACATGAGAGAGACAAAAACCTGTCAAGAGCTCAGAGGAAAGGTTTCTCTAACAGGGTCACAATGTGAGTGCTTGTAGCCTGAACCTTGAATGATAAGATTCATCTTTTTCAACATGCAAGAGGCATGTTCATGCTCATCCCTGTCTCACTGCGAGCCTCACATTTGATATCTTATACAGAACACACCCAGAGGCCATGGCATCTTCTGCCAACAGCTCCTCCTATTCTCCCAAATCCTCCCCTTTTTCCTACAAGTGTTCACAGTTCTCCCCTCTTCTCAGTGTGTGTGTGTGTGTGTGTGTGTGTGTGTGTGTGTGTGTGTGACATGGACCTATAGCCGGGGGAAAAATCCAGCAACCTTCTAAGATGACCTAGTTCTGGCAGAGTGATTCACCCCTATCCATTCACAAGCCCAACCCATTCCAATCTTTTCCTTTTACTTCCTCCAAAACAGCCCCCTAAAGAGTCAGTTTACGTCACAGGGACCAGATCTGAGTGCAGACTTTCAGCGAAAGATGCAAAACTCTGCCACAAGCCCAGAGAACAAAGACACAGCGCCGCAGGCCAGTGTGAAAGTTAACAAATGACTTAATTAGCAGGTTCTACCTCTTTCAAATTGAGTCCCTGAAGATCTACTTATTTCAAAGCACATCTGCTACTCTGTAAGCCTCCAGGGAGGCAGAAAAAGTGTCATCGCTTCATTTTTTTTCCCACCTCACACATTTTTAATGGTGTGAAAAATTAAGAAATCTTGGGTTTTTATTAAACATGTTTTACAGAGACAGTTTTACTAGATAATCATGGAGTGTAAGGAAACAACTGAAAAACTGATCGTTTCACAATTTCATTACGCCAACAACTAATTCTTGTTTTAATTATCAACTTATCAGCAGTTTTTGCCACCTCAACTAATTGCTTAGTGTGCGAAATGTTTAAAGGGGGGAAAACATGAGCCCATACATTTGTTGTGCTTGCACTGTCCCACACCAAAATGAAAACGGCACATTAAAGCATTTAAAAAAAGCTGAAAAAAAGAGAGCATCTGCATTTTACTTAAACAATGAAACCACTTTAGCATAAAAATATAGTTTTCAGTGGAAATCTTTTTAATGTCTTCGAATCCCTGCTGTCAAAATGTCAAATCTCATAGTGTATGTATGATATAATTTTTATTTATTTATACTTGGGAGGCCTAAACACAGTTACAATACATTTTAGAAGAATCATGTTGATCCACGTTTTGCACATGTCAGCCTGAAAAAACGAAAATACGCCTGCCAAAAGCCTGCTGGTCAAATAAAGAAATGCCACTTTGTGCAGGTCGAACACTGCTGCTAGATAGTTTTAATGTGAGAAAAAAGAAAAAAAAAAAGCACTCAGGCTGATTTAATGCATCATTACGCGACTTCAGACAGGCAGAAGAGCTAATTGTTCTTGATAATGGTTCATGATAATGACTGTAGTCTCTGAAGTGATGCAAATGTCTGCTCTCTCACCTTTAGTAGTCTCGCTCTCCCTCACCAAGAAAGTTCCTCGTCTGTTCTGAGGGTTGAGAAGGAGCCTCTCCGAGTCACGTCGAGTGATCTTCCCAAAATACCACCTGCCAAAGTGGGCCACAGAGAGTGAGATCAGTGACGAGCTACTACTGAGCAGCTGGAGCAGGAATGCAGAGCTACGTTTGGATTATATGTATGAACAGCATCTCAGTACTCTTTATTTGTAAACATGGCCTTATCATGCATGGATCATTAAAATGCGTGCAGAGCACAACTACATGCAGGTTCTGCACTGAAAACCAGCTTTAGATGTAAATAAACTGCAGGGTAAATCGCATGAGGAGAACAAAGAGTGGATAATGTACTCTTCTGCTTGGATGGAGTCGGATGGAGCCACATAGTTGCTGGGGATATAACCGCTCTCTCCAGTTGTCAGGGAGCGAGCGAGCCACCAATCCCCTTCTCTGTGAGGGAAAGAGAGAGAGACAGAGAGATGAAGAGAGAGTGAGAGTCAATCACGAACAAAACTGAACAAGGCAATTAGAGATATTTAAAGTTTATTCAAAATCAGCACCATATTTCATTGATGAGGAACAACTTCTACCTTGTCTTTTGCTCAAAGACCCAAGAATATAAGAGGCTAAAAAAAATTTGATTTATTGATGTAAACTGAGGGAAACTGCACATGTATTGGGGACCAGTTTGAGCTTTAGCTTGTAGAAAAGACCGTGCATTCATTTATCAATGGCTTTGGACTTATGGGATTTGTTGCCAATGAGAAAAAACTGAACATTACTGGATTTATCCCTGAAATATTCCAGTAACTTTGAAACAGTGCCCTCTGATATGATCCATCCAGTTAAACTTCCACATCATTTGACTGAAAACCATAGTGCCATTTACACTGCAAAAGTGAAACTTAAAAAACCTCATCCCGCAAAGTTGATAGGATGGAGTTAAGAAAAAAAAAAATTGGTAAGATGGAAAATAAATGCAGGCAACCTTTTATTCCACTTGTCCCATCTTAGATTCAACTTTAGCTCTATGTAGAAACATGCAATATGTTTTATACAGGAGATATAGAATTAGTCCATCTCTATTTACCACTTCATGATGAAGCAAATGCAAGGATCGCAGGGACGGTGAAGAAAAGGTTGCATGAGGGTTTTTTTTTTTTATTGCATTAAATATTACTGACCTGAAGCTGTACTTTTTCCTAGGAGAAACCATGAAGCATGAGAAAGAAAGAGAGGGAGAGATAACAGACACAGCAGACACATCAAAATGCAGCAAGGAGACACGGCAAGGCACGCAGCACGGCACAGACAGATAGCAGACGAGCTGCATAAGCTCTGGGATTACACAGTGGGGCTGATTTAACTTTGATTTTCCATTTCAATGTGGGATTCTAATGCTATAGGAGAGTATGAATATATTTCATTTATCTTCCATAAATGTCCACTTTAGGCCTTAGAAATACAGCCTGGCTTAACTCATCTAACTACTAAGCTCTGCTTTGTAATGCTTCATTATGTATTTATTCTACTTTTCAGCCCAATTATGTAGTGCCAGGCTCTCAATAAATACCAGCAGAGCAGACTTATAGTAGGAAGTTATAGAAAGAGCTCATAGGAAAACAAAAAATTGTTGTGATTGTAAACACCTGCAAGAGAGTTATGTTGCAGATGTTTAGCTTAGAAACAGCAGCTTGAAAAAACTTGCAAAATTCCCCCCCCCCCCCCCAAAAAAAAACAACCTAATTTCACTTGAACCTGTTTTGTTTTGTCCTGTTTCTATCTATATCTCGGTACAAAATGCTCCCTCTGAAGTCTCTTAAAAGATTATGATGATCACAGTTGCCCATGAGGAACAGAATGCATTAGCGCAGAGCTGTTCTGCTCACTTTTAGTAAACAGATGGGAAGGATCGACAGTTACCAGATCTGACTATCACTGCGTGTTCATTCATGTCCACATATGTGCGCGTCACAGATCACGTGTGCACCAAGAAATCTGTTCATTCACATCTCTGTGACTGTGTGGCATCACTACTAGAGTTACAGTGGGATGACTCTTGATTCTTACGTGTTGTTGACAATCTGCAGCCGGTCCCCTTTCCTAAAGGTCAGATCAGATGCTGTTCGTGACTCATAATCATACAAAGCCACAAATGTAGTGACACCTCCTGAAAGAGACCACGGAGAAACAGAAACGTTCATTTGGGGAACAATACAGACACTGAAATAAAGACATTTAGCACACAAAAGGGTATTTCCACTTAAGATCAATGACACTGGTTTAACAGGGCTGGGAAATTTATTTGTTTAGGTACAATTTGGTTTCCCAGGGATCTAAAAACAAGGTCAACTTAAAAGCACACCGCTGTTCTTCATTTAATTTAGCAAAGATTCCCTCATCTTGTCTCAAGCCCAAACCCTCTCAGGCTGTTGCCAGTCAGTTTTTCAATTAAATTTGAAGAAGAAAATCATCAGTTAAAAACCAGTGGAATAATAAAAATATTATTCTAATAATAATAATAATAATAATAATATATAATGAATAATGTGTGTGATTTTTAGCACTGTGACCTAGCCCTTGAATTTTCAGCTTTTCAGGGTTGGATGTTAAGGTATTCTACTGCTGCTCTGAAAATGTATCTAATGAAAAATATTGACATTCAGACAGCATCTGTCTGACCGCCCTTGAAGGACAAAGGTATGATATTAATGGGGTTCTATGTAGCTTTATTTAATGAACCTGAGACCTAAACTGGGGAATTCTTCAGCCGATCATTGATTGGCTCATTAGGTGCGCAGCAGTAGGTTGCAACCAGCAGAACTGTTCTTCATATACCAGCAGGCCTTTGCTCTCTGGATGGAGCAACATTAACCCAGCCATCTGGCTGGTTTAGGCACATTACAGTTTAAATATATCCAGTAAATAAAATATGGACAGCGTGACATGTGGTGCTTCAAAGTCGAAAAGAAGTTTTTAAGTCTGGCTCTTAGATAGTGAGAAAAAAAAAGATGCTTTTAAATATTTTTCTGTGTAAATGTGACTCATTATGAATCAGATTTTGCTTCTTTTTTTTCTTCCCCATCCACTTTGGGACTTTTGTGATCTCAAACTGAAAGCAAGTCCGTAGGCTGACATAGAGACATCAAAGTTCTCGTCAGATTTATTGAATCCGTTTCACGACCACATTCACACAGGCAGTTAGCTCGTGTTGGCATAAAGACTGGAACCAAGAGAAACAACAAAATCGGCCTTTAAAAGCACTTCTAAAAGCTCACTAATTATACAGGAGGTTACTGTTTGTTCCCACTCAGTTCTTTCATATCAGGGTACGATGTGTTTCTGTTTCCTGCTGCATTTACTTTATTTAAATGTGGGACTACAGCTTCACAGTAGTTTTACTTTACACTTTCCAGAGTCATCTTTCTAATTCTACTCTGTTTTATATGTTTATACAATCAAAAAAAGGTGACTTTTTTTTTAAAATCTTGTCTTTTCATGGCTTGTTGTTAAGAGGCGCTACATGAATAAACTTTATCACCATTATCATAATGTTTTTCCTACCTGACAGAGGTCCTCTATGAGGTGATGTGACAGTTCCCGTGTGGTCCACTCCTCCGAAGAGAGCCATCTCGGGAGTATTTGTTGGGGCGTGCTGGTGCTGCCCTTGATGCCCCCGCCTGCCTGTTCCGACGGCAGGGCTCCTGTTGGGTGTTTGGGTCTGCTGGGCGGGTCCCAGGTGGTGGAAGTGCCCACTGTCGGAGCCTGTGCCTATGGTACCATCCAGGCTCATGGAGCGCTGGCCCGGCTCCTTGGGCTTGCTCTTGCCCGCCCCCATGTGCAGACCTGGGACCAGAGCCAATGATGAGTAAGCAGCACTTTAAGGTCCGAAGTGGCTTTGCTACTGCTTCTGTTAATCAATAAAAGTCAAATACATGCCATCACTGTATACTGTAGACCATGTACACTGCTAAAAAAATAAATAAATAAAAACCCTACAGTATCCCAATTCAGTAAGTGTTTATTTAGTATTTTTTTTTTGCATTTGCAATTTCATCCAACATCTCTGCCATCATATCTGCCAGTCCTAGCAGCAAAATTTGACTCAGAGGCAGGCATATGAATGAGGATATTCTTATTAATATTTAAATGCAGTTTGACCCACAAGCATCCTAATGCTTTAACCCTTAATTATTGATGCCATTTCAGTAGACATTTAATACAGTGTTATTTTTAAATACAGTGTTCATTTTCTTAATTGTTTACTAAATCTGACCATTTCAGTGTGACTGTACAAATGTATATTTTAAAGATGACTATTAAAAGAAAAATGAAGTTCACTCAGGAAAAGGAAGCGACCCCATTTCAGTTTCTAGCCATTCACTCTCCTAAAAGAAAAACTCCTCTTGCTTCTAGCATCGCATTCATTTTAGCTCTCCCGGTCTGCTGTTGAGTATCCTTGGAGCTGCTCCAGGTTCAGTTAAAACCGTTTAGCATGCAAATACTCCACGAAGAGGGCACATAAAAACACGCATAGATTCAAGGTCGTTCCCGTCTGATTCAATCTGTTTTGAATCAATAAGCATTTACGTGGAAAACAAAGCTTCAAACAAAGGAGCTGTGGGCCGTACTGAAGCCGTGTGTTAATGCTGCTGAGTTGACAAGGACACAAACAGTTTCATCTCCAACAGGTAATTATACTGCTGCTTTTCCTTCACATCCTCATGTCAAATACATTTATTACAGCCCAATAAATGCAACAAGTCAAGAGTGCGCCTTCATCCCGAGTGCAGACAAAGACAAACATGCTCAGACAGTCAAGTGCACCCACAGAAAGTTAGAGTGCCTTGTTCACACACCAAGACCAATCCTCCCCTCCAGGCATAGCGGCGTGAGTCACTGCGAGACCGACTATTTCAAGCCAGCTGAAACAGAGACAGTCACACACACATGAAACAGTCTTGTTCCTTTGGAACCGAGACCGAGTGTGTGCGTTTCTGTGCATTAGCAGCTGTTCCTTGGTCTCTGGGAAACTAAGCTCAGTCGCACACTAACACCCAAACACAGTTGTGTCTCACATCCTTTTTCCAGCAACCCGTGTATCCTTATGAATGTTTCCAACACACTTGTGTTAGTCTGACAGACAGGACAGAGTGTTATTAAGAGGGAAAGAGGAAGGAACCGGCAGCGGCTGTAAAAAGAACGCGTAGGTGGTTGTTGTATACTGCAACGCAGACAGCTGAGGCTTAGTGGGTGTTTTAAGTGTGATGTGTGACTATAACTTAATTACACAGGTACGGGAATCCTCAAAGACATCCAAGGCTCCCACTGTGAAGCTGTGTTGGCGTGTAAGCTACAATGCGTGTGTGAACGTACACGAGTGATTTCAAACACGAGCGCAGTCGTGCAAGCTTCGCTTCAGCCCCTGCCAGGATGTAATTTGGTGCAGTGGAGGGGTTAATGTATCCCATGGTGCAACACTGAGTCATACTGAGACAAGCTCATAGGGCTTCAGACAAAGATGGACAGGGAAGTGGGAATTGTGTTAAACAATTTAAAGAGCTAGTTTAGACATTGGCAATCAACATTATGGCCAGTTGCACTGACCGCCTCTAATGATCAACATCCGCCTCAATGGAAAAAAAGAAGAAAAAAAAAGGTAAAGATAAGATACATGTAAAGTGGACCCTTACCACTAATCAGTCCTTGCAGGTAATAGTTGAGTCACTTGTGCAAAAGATCCACAGCACAGTCAGTCAAGGTACAAGAGAAGTGAAGGAATCGAAATCTGTATCAGCAACTGCAGAATTACTTAAAACTGCTTTAAAAGTATTAGTTCTTAAAAAAGAAATATTGATTAAAGCATCCAATTAACTTTACATTTGGTCCTACCTTGGTTAAACATACTTTGGTTGGAAAACAAAATAATTTAGTAATGAGTCACAAAAACCTCAAAATATCATCCTTTAAAATGCGACACAAATGGCAAGGAATGCTTTCTACACACCTCATTCACACTTTTTATTCTATGCCTAAGCATTTTTATAGACACACACGGGGAAACTTTTCATTTTGTCCTCTGTTACTTCGATATGCTACTAGGGGATTCCCTAGAACAGGGCTGCCCAATCCCAGTCCTCGAGAGCTACTATCCTGCAGCTTTTAGATGCATCCCTACTCCAACACAGCTGAATCAAATGGTTTGATTACCTCTTCAGCATGCCATCATGTTTGGCAAAGGCCTGATAACAAGCCATTCATTTGATTCGGGTGTGTGGGAACAAGGATGCATCTAAAAGCTGCAGGACGGTAGCTCTCGAGGACCGGGATTGGGCACCCCTGCCCTAGAGGATTGAGCCATCAACTTCCCAACTGGTGAATGACCCGTTCTGCCTCCTTAGACACAGCTGCCCCTAGTCAAACTACACTTGTGTGACTGGAAATTTATGAAAACTTCATAACATCCATTTTGTTATGTACACCTGTTCATCAACGCAAATATCAGCCAGTCACATGCTAGCAACTCATTATGCATTTAGCCATGTAGGCATGGTCAAGACAACGTGTTCAAACTGATCATCAGAAAGGAAAATAGCATGGCTGTTTGTGTCACATGGACTGATCTGAGCATTTCAGAAACTGCTAATCTACTGAGATTTTCCTCATACAGCCATCTCTACGGTTGGTATGGCACAGTATGGTTAACGGTCTGAAAGAGAGAAACTATGCAGTGAGTGGAAATTCTCTGGGTGAAAGTGCTTAGTTGATGTCAAATGCCAGTGGATAATGGCCCGGCTGCTTTGAGCTAATTGGTAGGCAACAGTAACTCAAATAATGACTCGTTACAAAGGTATTTGGAAGAACCTCTCTGAAGCCACAAGACGTCAAATCTTGAAGCAGATGGGCTATAGCAGCAGAAGACCACACTGCAAGCACCACCTTTCAGTTAAGAGCAGAAAGCTGAGGCTACAATTCGCACAGGCTCGCAAAAATTCCAAAAACGGTCTGATGAGCCTCCATTTCTGCCGTGACAATCGGCTGGTAGGGTCAGAATTTGTCATCTTGAAAGCACGGATCCACTCTGCCGTCTATCATAGTACACCTTTCTTGTCCCTCACTCGTTACCCGTTATTGTGGTCTATTGCTGATTCCACAGAGGAAAGACATTTTGATCTCAAGGAAATCAGTAATGCCATATGACATGTACCCATGTGTGTCACACATGCCAAATTTACATTTCACCACTTCAACTTTATTAGTATATGCACCACAGTGAATTTGGAGACTGCACAGATATCTCCCTGGTGGTAAATTCAGCAGGGTAAGCACTCAGCAGAGGAGTTCAAGCCAACTCTGATTCGCTCATTCTGGCTTTGATAGCCTCAAATGGATTTGGAAGACGTACTAATCATTAGGATCAATCTCAGACTGATGAGGAGAAGTAATGATTCTCACACACAGGTTTAATGTGAGCTGCAGTGTCCAGCACTTAGTTTAGTACTTCGCAGAGCAGCGTACAAACCACAGCGCCCTCGGAAGCCTCAAAGCCGGCGTGTTTGTGTAAACAACAGAAGTAGCTCTGTAGCAGAGCCTTGTGCCTTTTCCTAATATGGTGTTGCAACGGCCTAATATCAAGTGGTAACACATTAGCATAGGGGTATAAAATGAAAGACTATGGATTGGTGAGAATGGAATTAGACATTGTAGAGTCTTGCAAAAGAAAAGAGTAAGTAAGATCTGGAAAATATGTGAGAGATGAGGTGAAGTTGAGTTGGCAGTTTTAGATGAAGCAGACTGCACTACACACCTCGACTGCAACAAGAACAGGCACCTGAGCAGCAGGAGGGCAGGGTGGGAGGAAGGAATAGAGGGAGGAAGATGGAGCAGGAGAGCTCCATTTTCATGGTTTTCCAGGACTAGAGATGCAGACTGAAAATTTCTTGGACTATTTTCCAACTTGCAGATCAATGGAAAAAAACAAGGAAATGGCTGATGCTACACAAGCAGATTACTGACCCCAGTGTTTATGAGGACGCCAGATACAATTACAGACCATTACATATTGCACTTTGTCTCATGGAAGATAATATCTTGTAGTGGATCAGTTGATGTGACCTACTTCACAGACAGGAGTGTAACAGTTATCAAGGTTTACTCTATATACCTCTACTTTTGGACCAAACATTCAGTTCATACTTCAGTTTTTCTCTTTGATGAGATGAACAACAAAAACAATAAAAAAAATAAATACCACAGGAATACCCTCCAATATTCTGATATAATTCAGTCATTATCTGACTGAGCTTTAAGCATCGCATTAAACTTGCCAGTACAGGAAGGTGGAAGTGCAGCATGATATTGTGAACGTTTTTGTCATGAATCTTGGTTTCTGTGGTTAACACTGTCAACAGAAAGAAGATCCTGGGTCTTTCTGTGTGGACTCTGCATGTTCTTCCTGTTTCCATGTGAGTTCTCTATGGAGACATGCATGGAGTTTGATTAACTGATGAATCTAGGTGTGAGTATGAATGGTTTCTGGTCTCTCTGTTAACCCTGCAACAGATTGGTGACCCGTCCGGGGTGTACCTCTCCTTATGCTCCTGGCCCCATCACAACTGGTGTTAATTACATTTTTAGACAAGTTCATGACAGGCTCAGCAGATTGGCACAGAAGTGAAGACGTGCAAACCTGATCTGTGGGTTATGGGTCATGACCAAATCAGAAGAAAAGTGGTCAATCTAGCAAGAAGGCAAAACAGAATCTCTTTCAAACAGAAACTCATGTTGCTTTGCGCCAAATAATCATAATAATAATATTAAAAAAACTTTTCTTTAATTATTAAAGAAAGTTGGCTTCAAGCATGAATGGATAGTGTCTTCTCAAATTTGCAAACTTCTTAAAGCTGAGGTAAGCAGCTGGGATTTTTGTGGCACTCTTTCAGTATTTTTTTTTTTTTTAAAAAGGTTCCACATTTGTTACATAATATGTGGTTTAAATGTCAAGAGATAGAGTAAAGACATGCTGTAAGGTAAGCTCTGGATTGTTGGATTTCTCTATATTATATATAGGCCATATATAACCTCTTTAGCTCTCACTGTAAAGTCCACTGAGATACGTGTTGTTCTCAATGGAGACTATATAAATAAAGTTAAACGGAATTAACCGGTTCTTGATTTGCCTTGTATGGAGAGTGATTCTAAGGATTTGATACCCTATGAATCTAAACTTTCTGCTCATCAACAGGGAGCAAAAGCTGTGGAGAAAGCAGAAAAAAGTAAAGGAATAATAGCCAGCTGCCTAAATGGAATGCAGGATATAAAGTAGACAAGTCCTAACACCTTTCATGCTCTTCAACTGCATCGCATCAGGCCAATATTTGTTTCAATTTACATGTGCCCCAATATGACTTTTTATCATTTTCATATCCATCTTGAAAGACTACTGAATGATTCTGTGCAAACTGAAAGACTTTGTGCTGCACCCTGTCCATACTGATTCCAGTGTAAGTGACAAGGGGGTCAAAGTGCACAGTTATCCACAATGCCAGTCATACCTGACATTTCCTCGTGTGCACAGCAGGTCAAAGCTGGCCTTTATCAGTAAATATGTTCAGCTCTTCGATATTTTTGTAAGGGAAAAACATCTGTTTTCCCCCAAAGAATGACTTGGTGGAATCCCAACTTCAACCTCATCCCTACAGAGCTGACATTTGCTGCAGTCAGCTGTGTTGCAGCTTTGCTTCCTCAACGCTGTTGGGGTAGATTGCCATTGACATTGCTGCTGTGGATTAGCTTTTAATGAGAAAATACACCACTTTTGTTTGTCTCCAGGTAGCATCCATCTGTTAAACCTTTAAACTTGTTAATCTGTTAGTCCTACTGAAATTCTGCATTGTAATTCATTGTCTCATGGATATCTTAATCTACACACACTCAACAAAGCACACTTCTGTGCCGTTTTTCTGCAATTATTTTCAAGCTGAATCCCTAATTATGCAGCCTTTACAATCATTGTAGCCCCCCCCCCTTTTTTTTTTACCACCCTTTGCCCGCATCTCAACAAGGAACCATTGTTTGAGAAAACAATGACAAAATTTAGAAGATATCCACTTCACCAGAATAATAATGCAGAAGCTGTAGATGAGCTTCAAGTAATCTTAATGCTTTCTTGCACAGAATAAAAACTGCAGACGTTGTCTGTTACATCAACTTAAACTGAAATAGTAACATAACCATTAAATCTTTGATCATCCAATAACAATATTCTCTGGTGTACAGCATCTTTACCCATCTCTTCAGTAGACACAATCAAGTCCCTAAATGTTAAATAGCATAATTAGCCATAATGCAAAGGACCCATCCTAATGCAAAGGACCCATTTCTGACAAAATGACTGCTTTAAAGCACTACTTACAGTTGAGGAGTGTTTTAGTGCAATCATTCTCATTTTTGTCATTCTTATTTTGCATAGGTTGCCAAAAAAAAAAACCAACCAAAAAACGTTTGGAGTTCCATATTAACCTTTGTAATCCTTCATCTAAGGCTGAGCTCACAAGCTCAACATGTCTGGTCAGGCACATAAGCACATTTGGCCACGACAAACCTCACTGAGTCACAACAGACGGTAACAGTTGCCACTGTGCTGCAGAGAGGAAAGACAGCTCCAGCCAATGTTTCAGCTGAATGGGAAAATTACGGTTTGCCCTTGGGAGGGGAGAGGAGGGGAGGCGAGGGGGTGGTGGTGGTGGGGGCGTAGTAATGATGGTTCCTCAAGATTAAAACGAGAGGAAATGTGCACATTAGTGTCGCTGTCTTATTCCCATATAGATGTTGCATGATGAACAATGCAGTCCACAGATACATGCGTAACGTACAGATCATCTATATATAGCAAAGGTCAGAGAGAGAAAAAGACAATGCAGTCGCATAACTATCGAGCCTTCTCCAATTTTAGTCCTGTAACTTCCCAAATCAGATTTTCTGTGTTTTTTTCCCTCCATTTCTTTTTATGATTAAATCCCACAGACTTTGGAAAGTGAAAGTCTCTGTCTAGTTGTCTCAATTCATCTTCCCTCTTCCTTAGAAGCCAACACACTCAGCAAAGGCGAGGAAAAAAAAAAAAAAAAAAAGCAGTGGAGGAAGATAAGTGGAGAGGAGAGGGGCACTGTGGCACTCAGCTGATAAAACCCACTTCCGCCCATCTTTAACTTGTGGCTCTGGCAGCGAGCGATCCGGACTAAAAGGAACAGCTGCTGCAGCCGGATTAATTTTACAGGACATCAGTCGTTCAGTCTACAAATTTATATATCTTATTAATGACGCTGTGTCATTCTAGGTCATTTACACACAGCCTTTTTATTATTTACAGGATTTTAAAATAAAGTCAGGGTCTGCTTTTTGAATCTGTTCTCTTGAAAAAGTCATTTTACACACATACTGTTTCACAACAGCCTGTCTGATTGTTAACTGGCAGTCAGTTAATCAGTTTTAATGAACAACTGAACATTAAAGAAGCTTTCACTTCTGTCATTTATTTCTGGTTTTCTTTGTTATGAGAGTAAATTGATGTTTTGGATGGTTGACTGGACAAAACAAATGGTATTAAGACGATATCTAGGGTTGTTGCAACTTGTAAAAAAGTAGACCTACATCATTAAAAAAAATATTTTTGCAGGCCTATATCAAATTTCAATCTTTCACAGCCACATGAGGGGATTATGATGCATTTTCACCCACTTCCTGCACTCTTTTTGCTTGAAATGCACTTGTAAGAATTCAACAAGGTATTTAAATGTTCTTTCATAATTTGCTAACATAATGCTTGCATCTTCATCCAGTGATAACATCCAATACTGAGCATTCCCATGATTCAAGCCAAAAACCTGAATCCCCCGCCGTAAGGAAATAAGCTGGAGCTCGTCCAGAGCCCCCAAAGCAACTCTAAATAGATTAACCACATAATTAAAAACTCTATTTCCACGGGATTAAACGCCAGTTGTTGTGAGCAAAGCTGCTTTCAAAGAAACACGGGGTGGGGTAGTAGCTGCCTACAGGATCAGCAGCTGTCAAAAATGATAATGTCTTTGCTATTAGAAAGAATCGTAAAATGAAATCAAAAACGTTCACTGTTCGTGTTTGCTAAACAGATGCCCACAAGGCTCGTAAACAGTGATTTGTGAATGGGAACCGGGACAACAATAATAATAATGATGAAAAAGGGACAATGCTCCAGTGAGTGTCGTAGGCTTTGGCTCACATACAGCGCATATGCGGCCTGATGAACCAAAACAGGTGCTGCTACAGCTCCATTTTGAATTTCGATGGATTGTTGGCTTTATTTTCTGTGCGCAGCCGATTTGCTGCGTCTTCCCGAGTGTTCGTGATGATCGCCAAGACAAAAATGAGAGATTTGCACAAACGCTTTGCATTTTGCGGGGCGTAGTAAATCGTCAACAACCTAGCCCTGGCACAGACTGAGTGGCACTGGCCAAATGTGCGAGTGAATGGCCTGTGCAACAATGAAAATACAAGTCAGTGAAGAGGGGGGTAGCTTATCAATCCCTGTGTGAAACCTCCGTGAGAGAAAAATGCGCAGCACACATTTTTTTTAAGAAAAAAAAAAGAGAAAAGCCGACATTGAATGCCGAAATAAATCTGCATTATCGCACTAAACTGCTACGAGCTCCAATTAACTTACCTTTGACGCGTCTTGAGATTTAGCCCAAAAATCAGAGACGCGCAGCGAGGAACCGTGTTAGATCCGAACGGCTGTCCTCATTAGAAAAATAATGGAATCGGATGGCCAGTTGCTGTGGAAACCCCGGGCCAGCCACGAATCCCATTTAGCGAATTTCGGCAAAATCACAGGAGGAGGAGGAGGAGGTCATGACGGGGACTGCTTTCAGGAGTTGGGGGCACAGCTGCCGAGCGGCTGCGGTGGGCCGGGCAAACCTGTTCAGCTGGGAAGGGTCGGCGGCGCGGTAAATTGGTGCGACGAAGCAGGAGTGGTGTAGTGTGGAAAAGACATGCCTCGTGGGGGGGAAGGCACTAGATAATGCATCACCAACGAAACACGAGAGCGCAAATATGGGGAGGCTGGATTTTACGCAGTAACGTCGGGAGCATTCACCACGTCACCTTGCGTAACTCGACGCCGGCTGTTAAATTCGCCGCGGCGTTGACAGAAATACCCCCCCCCGTTTGGGTTTTCCTAATATCTTTTTATTAGTCACGACTGAAAACATTCTTATAATAAAGGTAATAAGACACTACGCGCGTGCCCTGTATGTTTACGTCCGTCGTTTGCTGAAAAGCTCCATTTAGCCGACTGGGAAAATTGGTTGCTAAGCGACACACACTTCCCTAATGGTAAGTTTTTGCTGGTGCAGTGATACCGGAACCCGGTCGGCGTTTAGCGGTGTTTATCATCCATCAGCTGATATCCTCTCCCACACTCCCGCATCAAGTTTCCAGTAGTTGAAGCGGAGAACTGAAACTACTTCAAGGAGAAGTAAAGCGTACAATCCCAGTACTTTTTTCAATGACACAGTCAACTACCTTGAAGATATATTCAAGCAGAGGCACTATAATGTAGGCCCATGTCGCTCATAGAACCCTCGGAACTCTGCAATAGCTGATATTGGAAGTAGAATTCCCAAAAGCTTTTTAATTTCACTGGTAACTCTATACGTGCAATTCTTATGTCCCAGTAACCTTTGAAATGAAAATTAATTTAAAAAATAACTGCCCAGATGCACATCAAGATGGCCAGAATTTGTCTGGAATACTTGGATTAAAATCAAGACTTTATACAAGACAGTTCATGTAAAATATGTGCAATACTACCGCTTTAATAAAATGCTAAATGGATCTAAACGAGGTAATAAACATCCCGACCAAATGGCTTTCTGAGGGCATCAACGATTAGCAAAAATCTGATCACTGTTTATCTCGGAATTTTGAATACATTTAAACATACAGTCGTTGTATTACAAATTTAGAGTGAAAACACAACCTAGTACTTTTGGACAATGTGAGACTTTGGTGTATCATCTATGGCAATATGATTTACTACACCAAACCACAGTTTTATAAGGTAAGTGTTTTGTCATACAGAAGGCTGGGTCATGATGTCCTTCTCATTTCTTTACATGAAACTGAGGTTTGGCAATTACTGTAAACTGCTAAGGTGAATGGCTGCAGAACACATTTATTTCTGCCTTGTTATTAACACACAATTCAACCAATGATATTCAACTGTTACAAAAGAAAATGTATAACAAACACAACCAATGAAATACGGTGTGTAACTAAATAAACTGTTGGTAAGCACCATGATAATGAGCTGTTTTTGTAATGTGTTGAACAGGATGTAGTTGGTCCTTTTCTTGTGCCTCAAATTCAACACACCTCTTTAATTTTTTTTAAAATTGTTGTAAATTAGTGCTTACACTTGTAATAACGAAATTCTTATAACTTTGGCAATGACCCAACACACATTCTCAAGGTAATACACACACGCGCGCGCGCACAGACATGCACACAGATATTTATCGCTTCTTTTTGCTCTCTTTCTTTGGTTTCTGTCGAGGCTGAGGTGTTGGTCCTTTAGGTTTCTTTATCTGTTCAGCAGCCTTTACGTCAGTGGACTCGGCTTCCTCCTGCAGAGCAAACACAGAGCACCCTGAACAACCTCCAAAGGAACAGTCTTTTCATTTGTCCTTAGCACTCACTTAAAAATGGAAATATAGTGATAAAAGTCCAGCATTTCACAACCCTAACTTTAATAAAATAATGCAAATATCCACAACAACATACTGCATAGACGTAAAAGCAATGGACATTGTACAGTGCAGTGGCCAGTGGTCAGAATAGAAGAGATGGAGGCAGATCACCAGAGTGCCGAACCCTGGAGCAGCTGAAAAAAGGATGTAGCTCACAAGTTAGAGGCTATTTAGGTCACTTTACATACTGACAGCCAGTTGATTCATGTATAACTAGTAAATATAATGCTAATGTCATTTTATTCATCATTTTTCCCCCATGTTAAACTTGTCATAAAGAGTGCGTTTAATTTGACTTCTTATCCACATGGGGTAAGTATTATACATTTTCAATGCTGTTTATACAGTTTGCAGTTTTCCATCTCTACATTAAACTATTGCAGTTTAATGGACAGTTGAATGAAATTCCCAGAAAATACTGTACACAGCAGACAAAAGAAACTGACATTTTTCAGCACTTTTTATTTTCTGCCAGCCTAGTTTCTGTGAGTGTAATCTTTCCCATTGTTCTGGTGGGTAGGACCGACAGCAGGCTGCTGTAAAAAAGATGAAATGGCGACATACTGTGGAGAGTAATCAGTGCATCTGATAATGATGCCTGAAAATAGAGTAATTTGACAGTGGATTTAATTGCTTTTGTCTATAAATAATCTCTCCTGACAGTTGTTATTATGGAGATTGTGAAAGTAGCCCCGTCTTCACAGACTTTCTAAAACAAGAGACTCAGCACTACACTTGCTAAGTGGTGCCCGGTTTCTCTGCATTTCTTTTTAGATCAACTTCTAAATGTGACAGGCAAAATATAATAAAATTTTAATTATTTTACTTTCAGTATTCTAATGTTAACATTAGCTGTTCCATAGTATAACTACGTTAATGTGTTTAACTCATTGGAAACCATAATGTAATCAATTAAACTCTTCTGTGACATAACAAAAGACATATGACGGATCTGTGTGGTGTTACAGCACAGCCTCTATACCATATATCACTCTAAAGCAGAGTAAAATAGCCTAAAAAGTGTAAATTAGGTTGATGATTACACATTAATATCTCCTTAAAAATGGGAATAGAATAAGTTAACTGTGATGTAACAAATGCGCATGCAATTGTAGACATTTCCTAATGTATTTCTAATACACCTACAATTTTTACCCCCTCAAACTCATACTGTCATTCTAAGAATGAAGAAAAAAAATAACATCATGTGTAACAACCGAGAATAACAGTTGTTGGGTGCTCATGCAAGAGAAGAAAAACATCAGGATGGGCATATGGTGTACAGTGACAATTTGACTCAACTGTCTGCATTGTGCTTCAGTTCTATTGATTTGTGCATCCTTCTCTGTTTCACCTGAGCCCAGACTTTTTCACATTCTTCCTGTGATGCTCAATGAAACCAACCTTACCCCAAGCTAAACCAGAGGGGAGGAGTATGCAGAGATCAATGGGTTACCGAGCTCTGTTAAATTTAATGTCAGAGTGTTCAGTGTGATGAAGATGGCTCTCTTTTAAGCTTGTTATAAACCATTGTCATGAGAATTTGCATGTATACAGTGTATGAATTTTTTTTAAATATTTGGTCCTACTGCTTTTACACTGAAGGAACTGCAGCTACTAAAACACAGATTAGAAAATCAATTTGTTCCTTTTGTTGGCTATTCATCACTAAAACTACCTACTCAGTCAGTAATTTTACTTTCACTTTGGCGACAAACTGAAATGAATTCACTGTCCCTTTTATTAAGTTGGAGGAGAGTCTTAGCTGTGCGTAGAATTTACTTGCACCAAAAGCCTCACAGCTGGATTGTGCAGCTGAAATAAACTGTAACAACAAAATCACACAGAGCAGTAAAATAAACATAACTGGAGATGAAGCATACATTTATTTTGACCACAGAGAGTGCTTGATGATCACGATTTCAGAAATGTTGGGCTTTCATGTCAACAGAAAACCACAGTTACCAAAGCCGGTGGATAACTGCTCTAGTGATACTCAGATAACACAAAGAAAGCCTGACTATGCAGAACTTCCTTCACAGTACACCCCTCAGGATGGGCAAGCACACCTCTCTATAAGACCCACCTGTTCGTGGCCCTTGGATGAAGGGAAGATGACAGCCAGGATGCAAATAAGCTGAAAGATAGCACCGAGAAACAACCCATAGCGCAGTATGCTTTCTAGCAGGGTAGGCTCAGGGATCTCTGGAGTGGACAAGTCCAGTTCTGCAGACATGATGACCCTGCTCTGTTACGCGTCCTCCGGTGACCTGCCTGTGAAATTAACGTGAGCAACGGTAGAAGAAAGACATGTAAACCGTTAAGTGACGACAGGGTGCATTAAAAAAAAAGAGAGAGAGAGATTATGTGTTGAGATGTTACTCTGCCTCATAGCGGCCACTTTTTAAACAGACTCTCTTAAAAATGTGAATAAAACAGACACTCTGCTCCACTGTACTCAAACGGACTAAAACATAAACGCATTTCATGCTTGCTTTATATATTTACTTTATTGTGGATACGCCTAGCTACCACACACTCACAGCGTTACAATGTAGCGAAGCACTTTGGCAAGACAGTGTTCGAGAGCGGAAAGTGGGGTGAAAAAAGCTCACCAGTGATGGAAGTACTTGCCTCGTTTTACCGCTACAGGAATGCAAACACCAAAGTCAGTTCTTCTAACGTAAAAAAGCTAAAGTAGTTCACAAAGGGAGAGAAAATAAATCACTTGTCGGAAATGACATCATAAATCCGCCATCTCCTTCCGCTCCGATAGAGGATTGGCTTGAAAACAACACCCTCTAACGTTCGTGGAGAAGAGTTTTTATTTATTTTATTTTATTTTTCATATTTTTAATCCTTGCGGCGAGATTTTATCCACAGTGAACAATAAATAAATTGAAAAGACAAAAAAAAAA
>NW_024582718.1:501358-549286 GCF_018398535.1 Haplochromis burtoni
CTCCAAGCAGAGTTTCTGTGCTTCACCAGCGATGATGCATGTCTGTTTTAGAGCCACTGCTTTACAGGAAATAAGTTTCCATCCAAAAAACTCGAGAGGTTTTCACCCACTAAATATTTTACAGCCTCGCCTCAAAGATGAAGCGTAAAAGTTAATAAGTGTTGCTACTCAAGATAATTACCGCCAATATTTTCTCTCAAGTGTGCTTTTTAGTATCGCTGCATGTAGTATTACTGCATTTCTATGCAGTTTTTCCAAGTTCATATGAGCACGAATGAGTCCTTTCACACTCTCGTTTTCCCTCTTTCTATTGCAACGGTTATTAAAACCGTTTTATGTCATCAGGCTTCTCCTTATTTACTTCTGTAAAAAGGAGACAGTCAAAATGTGAGTCATGATATACGTGAGTTCAGATGCAAAATGCTTTTAATACCTTTTAATTGCTGCCACCTACATTGCAAAATAGCTTTCCTGTTTACAATCAAATAATGGAATAATTAAACCCGAAATAAATCTAAAACAATATTTTAAACATTCAGCTTGAAATTATCTTTGCAGAGAATGAAACAAAAAGGCAATAAAAGATGCCACTCAACGAGCCTGGAGAACTTTTCCTGAAGACTAATTAAAGAAACTACAAGAAAGCTGCCTAAGAGAGTTCAGTCTGTGTTGAGGGAAAAAAGTGATCATACCAAATATTGACTTTCTTTCAAGCTGATTAGAACTGTGCAACCTGTTTTTGCCTTATATACTGTATTTACATTTATGTTTGTATGCTTCAATAAATTCACCTGTTTTTCATTTTCCTACAAAATTATATAGAAATGAGGGCTAGCTCAAGGCTTTTGCACAGTGCTGTGTATTTTCTATTACTTAAAAAAGGTACACATTTATTATTTAGTTCCTTCTGCTTCCTATATGTAACAAAATGATTACAGTCAGTAAGTCAACACTCAAACACCATGATTCATATACAAAGAATTTGTTTAATATAAAAAATTTTCTACAAGCTTACAACGAGCAATTTTACAACTGTATAAACAGAAAGAAGTTAAACAAGTTAAAATAAAAGAGTATAATGAATATATGATCCAGTATTGTTACTAAGGCTGAAATATATGATAACAAAATGGAAATGGAGCTGACCCTTCAAAGTTGTACAGAAATATGGTATATAACGGATCAGTCTCTATCGTTTCGCTTAAATTACAGTTACTGAAGATTTATTGTTCTTGTTCTTGATGTCTACTGATTATGCTTAAACTTTGAGTGGCTTCAGAGCAGCATGATCACTCTCCATTGTGGCCTCTCATGTCTCTTCTTATGATGTCATTCACTGGAAAACATTGAAAAGAGGGATTAAGAACTTTCATATTTGCAGCAAAAATGCAAGTTGAGCTGCTTATTTCTATTATTCTTAAATGCTATGCAGATTATATATATATATATTTTTGTGTTTTTAAAGCCCAGTTGCAAAGATTTAAATTCTTAAAACCTCAAGTTTGATCTGAAGGGTGAGAAGACCTTAAGTGCCTTATTTGTTCCCACCACCAGGTGTTGCCATAGTCAGACTTTTTGGGGAAGTTTATGCTTTTATTAAAGGTTAATAATAGAGAATAACAGGAAAGGATGGGGAGTTGTGGGAAATACAACAAAAAGACCTCAACTAGACTTGAACTTGAAAGAATGTTGTGGGTCGTGGTTTGCACTCTGGAGGCCTCCGCCATCAGTCCTCCCCAAAAATGTTCTAATTTTAAGCATAAATCAGTCTAATCGTGACTTTGCATGGCTGCAGTTATACTTACGTCCACTAGATCTCTCTGTTATGCAACATGGGTTTATCGACACTTATCAATGATTTCAGGATGTTACATCCTTACCTCTGATAGAAACAACATCCAAATGTAAAGTCTACATCAGAGACAACAACAAAGTGCTTTTATTTATTTTTTTAACCATGGATGTAAATGTATCCGCATGTATTTGCCTGTACCATGTACTTTCTGTATCTTCCCTCAACTACGGATGTGTAAACATAAACACTCTTCCACAGCAAAGCAGGTCAGGTTGCTTCAAAGCAGTGCCGCTGCTTGTTTCCCCATTCATTATCTACAAACACAGCAAAAACTCTAAGGAAAGTGCTTTGGGTCATACCAAGTTTCAAGTGAGCCCGTGATACTTTAACAAGCGTGTGTGCTTGCATGAGTGTGTGAAATGAGACAGTGAAAGTAAGACTGAAACAGACAGGAAAGTGGAGAGAAAGGCCCTAAAGAAAACCACAACGCAGGATTTGCAAGCATACAGTTGCAATATGCTTGTATGCACTGCAAATTGGACCACAAACACAAGGCTTCAGTATTTCACCTAACTGCTGCACCTTGTATGCACTTTTTTAATAATGTGTTTATATCACAGTGGTTACACTCGGAGGTGGGGGTGAAAAGCTTATCCTCATGACAAAGAATCGTTAAATTTATAAACACAATAACAGCAAACATTTTTGTTCAGTCCCTTCCTAAAGTATGGCTGACTTATCTGAGCGCAAATATGTTAAAAACAAACAAACAAAAAAAACTACATATATAAAGATTCAGAAAGGATTAAACCTTGCCGACATTCCTGGGTGAAGCGGGAGTTCTCGATGGAAAGGTTAAAAAAAACTGTCAGGCATAATTCCATGGTGGAAAAAATGTCAGGAGGACTTCAAGCATTCAAGCATTCAAGCATTCAAGCAGTACATAACATTATACTCACCATCCTCCAGATAGGCATAACTGAGGTTCTCTTGTTTGATCATGATTTTCTCTGGAGCTCGTTCCTCATGGTTTCCTCTAGCAGGGGCGATCTGGGCCAGAGGCTGCCCACCTGGGTCCACCCGACTTCCAACCTTTGCCTGGACTTGACTTTGAATGTATCTCAGAGGTGGCGACTTTCCTAGTGGTAGTGCTGTCTGCATGTAACCATGATTCCTTGACATTGAATAAGGGTCAAACGAATCACCAACCTGAGGACCTTCACCCAATTTGGGCACAGGGGTTCTGGCACTGACACACTGGCTGGGAGCAGAGGCTGGATGCGGAGCCATTGGGGAACCACCTAGTAGAGCGCTACTGCAGTTGCTGTAACGCTGATTCCCAGTGTGGTACAGCACTGGGTTGTTGACCAGAGTGCCAGGTCTTGACTGGTAATAGACTGGTTGATCATCCAGTTGATCTGGGGTTAACATGTGGGCTCGGGGGTCTACAGTGGTTAGATGGTAAAGTGCTGAGGAAACATTCAAGGCTTGAAGGTTGTTGTCTTGCTCCAGGGGATGGTACAGTGACTTCATTGACATGCCAGAGAGAGACTGATTATTTGAATAGCCATAAGAATTCAGCTGGTAGTCATCCAGTGGTTCTGCTTTAATGGCTGAAAAATAAAAACAATTATTATTAGATTTTTCAGAGAGTGAGAGAACAATGCAGGTCTGTCACTAGACCAGTGTAAACAAACAGCCACAGTCATCTTACTTTGCATGTTAGCATGCTAACATTTGCTGATTAGTACTTACTTTCCTATTTACAGAGTAAACATAGGGATGATGTAAATGCCAGTAGTTTTTGCAGGTATTGTGTTATTAGACAAGGTGAAACCAAGTTTACTGGAAACTGTTCTCTTGAGACTTTAAATACAGTATATTAACTGAAATGTCACAGCAACTCAGCTAGTATAAAATGGGAAGAAGATATTTACAAAAGGAACATTAATGCCAGCGTATTTAGAAGCTCTCGAGTTATTTCAGTGATTGTGTGACCTAAAAAAACAAGTCATTGCATCTCCAGTCATCTTTAGGTCTGGTGATAGTAAACACATGTAGGTTTCATAACCAGTGGCTGGAGTATAAATCAGTGTAGATTGAAATGGCTTTAAATTGTCAGCTGCAATGATGTTACGCTTCTTTCTCTACTTCTTAATAATCTTGCCTCATTTCACCTAAAAGCTATAAATATATATCTATATATATATAAACCAATAAACTAAAAGCCTTTTTTGAAATTAGCCAGAGTGTGTCGGCGCTGTAATGTGGGTATCACATGTAGGCGTTAAAAAGGAAAACTATTTTTCCCTTTGAGAAGAAGTAAGATTTGCCCCCAACCCCTACGCAGTCTCTGTTGTGGCTGCAGTGTCAGCGTGCTGCTATAACTGATTAACTTCTGATTTCTGATAAAACTGCAGAACAGGAGTGTTATATCAGAAGTTTGTAACTGCATTAATCTACTTTTGGGGTTAAAATTTTAGAACTGTCAGATTTAATCTAACTAACATTTTGCAATTTCCTGTAACTTTTCTTTTGCTTTTTCTCATCGCTGATGGATGACTTAGCACACATTTGCCTCTTTTAGCAACATCAAAGTCAGTTTATGTTTTTTTTATGGTGTTTTTTTGTCATTATTTGCTAGCATAAGTTATGTAGTGCTATAATACAATATATCTCTCCCGCAGAAAGATATCTGACAGATTACTATTATTAATGTTATTTCAACAGCTGTAACAGAAGAATTTCCCCAAAATGGGATTAATATAGTATTTTACTTCACATGCAGGGTTACGTTATGCTGACAAGGTAATAATAAGATTTCCAGTGCTGACATTCAAATTCAAATTCAAATCCAGGCTGGGAAATGTTGACACTTGAATCACCTTCCTATTTCTCAAACATAGGAGGTACGCCTGTTTTCTCCGTAATAACAGAGCTGAGATGACTAAGAGATATACACCTATCATAGGAGTGTAGACGAAGTGCTGAGGCTGACTGCGTTTCTTTTTCCCATTGATGACGCAGAAGTTGACTTTGGCCGGCTGGCAAATGCTCCGGTCTCGATATGGAGGGACTTCAACAAACAGCATGTTCTATTGATAGAATGAGAAAAAAGGTCACGAGTCAGCTGGCACAAATCTCTACCTGTCAGGTCAAAATTAGTACAAGAAATAACACTTTTATGATATGATGATATGCGATTAGCACATTCATGTACTCAGTAAACTGAAGACACGGGCTTTACATTTTGATTTCTGTTTTGAGCACGTACAGTTACCAGACAAATGACTTTAGCATGCATCTTACAAAATGTGCATCATAGTTTATGTGTCAGTAAAAGGGAAGTTAACTTACAGCTTGAGTTTTATCTCTGTCCACAGTGGCCTCCACTTCCCAGATCTGCTGTCCATCTGAAATTAAAAGGAATAGTTTTTGCAGGTTTGAGTCCCATTTTGGAAAATACATGTTATCTGTTTTGTTTTGTTGTTGTTGTTGTTGTTGTTTTTTGTTTGTTTGTTTTTTAGCACAGCTTAATTTAGCATAAGGGCTAAACAGCTTGGTCTACTGACTGCATCACTAAGACTCTAAAGCTCAGTAAATAGCATTTTATATTTGATTTGCTTCATTCAAAAGAGTTGTGGTTTATGTGCTGGACTATTTTATGGCTTTGGAGGTGGCTGGCAGATATTGCTACCATCTTACTCATCTTACTACAGGCTCACAAGCTGCTGAGAGTAGTTTTATTTTTTACCACAAAATTATATGTGGTGGTGAAGTGGAAAAGAATCCTGTAGAAACCAAAAATGTAGCAAAAAACCAAACAATTTCTACAAGTTTAATCAGCTGGAAACAGTAATTCAAGCAATCAGATGATATGTCAGGACTTTAATTAACAGTACAGTAAGCACATTTGTCACAGACAGTGGAAAACAGGGTTCTCTTTTATGTCTGGTTTAGTGTTTCATTCCCATCTAAAGTTTTTACCTGCTGTTTCTGCTTTCTACCCACACAGTGAAAAACACAAAGCCTCTGCTCTGGGTCTGAGTCTTTATCAGTCTGTCTAACCACATCCTGTTGCATAAAACCCCACGCCAAGCAACAAGGAGGCTTTACATGCTTTCAGTTGTACCCATCCTTCTCTCAAACTATGTAACCCTACAATTTTGTGTGGGCAGAACAAGCAGTGACGAGGTGAGAAATTTCCATTTAGAAGTAAATAAAAGTTGCTACTGCCAGCAAAACAGTAAATGTTTAAGTTAATGGTTAATTTTATCAAAGGTAGATGTGGGGGCTGGAGGAAGAAGTGCGTCACTGAACGTTGAGTTATCCTGGGTGATATGCAAATAATCTAAAAATACAAATGCTGCACGTGTACATGGACACACGCAAGTGGGATACTGGGAGACCAACACAGGCTCAATTTTAAATCCTCAAAAAAAAAAAAAAAGAAAATCTGAAAAAAAGTTTGAAATCACAAGTGAACACACATGTCAACAATCCTTCTAATTACATAATTATGGACTGTAGATAAAAGATAGAAATAGCCACAGTGATGCCACACATTAGTTTGTAAACTTTCAGTTTGTTGTTCTGGCCTCACTAATTTTTTTAATTTTTTTTGTAACTATAAGGGACTATATTTGAACAAGAGGATACAGTGAAAGTTAGCAGCCAAGGCTAACATGTTTGGCTAACAAGGTGTATCATTAAACCCATTATAACTGTACTAATGTGCATCTTTTTCATTTTGTTTTAGCTCAGAGCTATTAATATTGAATTTATCTAAGTAATAAAGTTAGTAATTAGTAGTTTGTGCTTTTTATACTTTTATGCTTTGTAGACAATCCAATTTGCTTCTTTGTCTCCTCCATATTTGTTTTGCCCTTAATAACACATATAATACTTAAAGTGGGTTACATAAAGCATGCCTCGAAGGCACCACTTGAGGAACTGCAGTTTTTGGCACTTTTGTCTGAGCTTGGGAATAATTCTACATTTTAAATAAAATTCCCGTGTTACTTATGTGTTTTTACAGTAATTACAAAGGGTATGGACTACTACCACCAACATTCGGCTTTGTAAACTCAAGTTTGAACTTTTCTTTGAGTGGCTGTGCTGGCACGTTTTAAAGATCAACGATTAACAACAGAAATATGATGTTTTGATGAGCTTTACTGAGATTTTTTTTGTTTCTTTCTGAGTCTATAAACTGTGAAGTACCATAATATCACATATGAGGGCTTCAACCTCTTAGCCTAAAACTGAAGTTCCTTTGAGCGTGGCTGCAAAAACAAGTTAGTCCCTTATAGACCTCTTTGTTAAAATGTTAAAAATTTACAGGGGAAATAAAATAAAGTCATAAGTACCATACCAATTGTTAGTCACCCATTTAAACATTATGTAACATGTTTCTCTCTTGTAAATGAGACATTGACTATCAATGGGATAACCTGTATAAATACAGGTAAAAATAATAATAATAATAATAACAATAACAACAAAATAACAAAATTGTTACGCCTTGATGCTAACTGGCTACATGTGGTAATTGCTGGCTCAAGCTCCCCTTCAGTAAACAATGTGCAGTGTAGCACAGGGGCCACATCTACCCTTTACAATCTACCAATACAATCTTTGGGTGGCTCTTCTACAGTAGCTTTCAAAGAAGACCTTAGAAGATTCATTCCACCAAAGACAGACATTTGTGATTAAAAAAAATACTCCTCACCTTGTGTTTTCTCCGAGAATATCACCTTTGAGTCTGATGTAAAATTCTGTCCAGTAAGGACCATTTGTTGACCACCGAGTACAGAGCATTGGTCCAGGTCCTGCCTCTCGACTGCAGGGAGCTCCTGAGCTGAACGCTGAGCTGTGAAAACATGAGCAGCTTTATTGTCATTGTAACACTAAAGTATACTGTATAGTGGGATCAAATCCAAGGCAGTTGCACTATTGACCATTATAGACTGAAGAACATTCACATTAAGGCTAGTCCCTTTTTTCTGAGCAGTCAGCAATACATCTACAAGTGGCAGTTATGTGTCAATGTTAAATAATATAAACCAACATGTTTGCCAACATTTGCTAACATCAACCACCAAAAGCTAATGAGAAAGAATGTAAATACAAAAATACAGAGCAGCCGACAAAGCTTCAGGGTCTACAGTGACTCTCATGATCAAGCAGAAAGAAAGAAAATGCTCATATGCAATAAAATACTTCTTACAGCATTCAATAGGATGAGAGGCCACTTGAAGAGACATGAGCTCGCCTCCAGGTTGAGGAATATGGACGCGAAAGACCAAGCGCACGCGTGTGTTTTTTCGTCCAATATCAGTCTCTCCATTTCTTAGTTCAATGTCAGCATTTCTCAGCTTCAAGATTCCAACGCAGTCAATCCTTTATCATGAAAGAGAAGACATATGACATAAAATCAGTGCTCAAAATGATATTTCTGTCGTATTTATAAAAAACTTGATTTTCTTCACAGTCCACCCAGACTGTCTTTTTTCACATTTAACTGATGCAATCTCTGCTATTTCAAATATTCAGTCAGTAAAAAGCTCTTTTTTTTTTCAAAGCAGCCAAAGTAGTGATCTCAGGCATTTTCATGGAAAAAGAAACTTCTTTGATTTTGTTTGCTATTTGCTGTTGTGACTCATCATATGTCACGTTCATCAAACCAGTTTTGGTTGCTGCTGCAAACACCCAGAGTTTGCTAGGTCTTTCTTGGAAAAACTCTCTGGCACACAGGAAGTGGTGCGTTTTATGTATCAGTTGTCAGCAGCAGCAACATTTTTGGAGGGAAAAAGATGAAAACCTTGCGGTTGTGATGAGTAGCTATAGCTTGTAGTATTTAAAGATTTAGCACAGTGGAAAATCAAAAGAAAACACATGACGACTCAGGTTGCTGTATCTCCACTCTGAGCCTTATAGTGCTAAATCACCTCAGTGGTCTCTCTTGGTTGAAAAACACAAGTGAACGACTTGTGGTGAAATGTTGACACATACTCTAGGCATTTGTGACGTACGATTGAGACTCCCCTTGGCATTAGTTTTACTCACACAACTCTCATGTGGCTCTTTGGCTCCAGAGGGATCTCCAACACTTTAGTGCCGTTGATCATCCTCTCCAGGCTGGGTGTGGTGACGGTCTTCCCGGTGATGCGGTGGACCTGGTAGAAGGCGTGGGGTTTCAGGAGCCTCTCATCGGCTGTTCCAATGAAGATCTGCAGCGCCAGTGCGGATGTGCCTTGGTAGCCACGGAGCTGGTGACAGCAACAAGGGCAGTTAAAATGTATGCTTCATACTGAACTAAATAAACTTTGAGATCATAAAAGTCCATGCCTTTTGAGAAAACATTTACACCACACAATAAATCTCTTGTGTCTGTGGGAAAGAATTCCCATGCAAACTGGCAAAGCCAGAACACTGCTTTGCATAATCCATTTGTGTAGCATGACTGGGAAAACTGGTAATGGAGGCCCATTTTTTTACTTTCCAGAAACAGTAAATAAAGGACACCATGCACTGACATTTATATGCTCTTTTTGTGGGTTCTTGATTTGTAATTATAACTGTGTTTATTTGAGCAGATTGAATCAATGCATGTCTAAATAATCACACATGCATTGTGGAAGCACTGACATGTTATGGGACTGTTTCTATATTTGCATGAGTATCAGCTTTACACAAAGACGTTTATCAGGAAATATCTCCCCAACATTTACAATCTCCCACTCCCTCTCTCTGGTACAACTACCACGCGTTCGTTTCCTCTCCTTTCTTGTATCTACATATGAATCCCCACACCTGAACCTCCGGGTGCCCTCCATTTGGTGTCTTGACAGCTCCTCGGCTGCCCTCAGTCTCATAGTGAGCTCTGTGATGCGATCTGGGCTGTTGTTGGATCAGTAGCTCATACTGGCCCGTCTGACTGGGCAATGACCACTCTAAAGATGGAAGTGGAGCCAAGGCGAGACCACTGGAAGAACGAAAGAGTTCAAAAAAGAGAAGTTTAGATTTAAAAAATCAAAACGAACCTTGTACCATAGTACCCGAGCTTATTAAAACTCATTAAAAACGACACATATTTCTTGTAAGTGATAAATTAAGACAAACATAACACCTGAATGCGGATCGTCCACTATGATGGAGTGAATGAGAAGGAGGCCACACAGTTGGGAGCATGTAGAAGGTCTCAGGTTTGATCTCAGCTCCACCCCTACTCATCTTTTCTTGCTCAATAGCCCAGTCGTAACCCTCGCCATATACACAGTCCTGTATTTTGGCCCTTCCTGGACTGCTATTCAGAATCTCGTCCAGGCCAGAGGTTGCGGTCTGAACTTGAGGGTGAAACTCAGCTTGAGCCTGGTATTGGTGCAAGTAGTAGGACCCCTGCTGATCGTGGGGTGATGGGATGGGGCTAGGACTCCGGGAGCGCTGCTTAACAGGAGTGCCCTCCTGACTACAGTGGGTCTGACCGTAGAACCGTTTGCCTCGCTGCGGCGAGACAGACCGGGAACGCTGATGGGGGAGTGGTGAAGCAGAACGATTCTGTGGTTGGAGATAGGTTTCATCCGTGATGCTGTTTCGAGGTGAGGCTCCTGGAGAGGAGTGGTTAGAGGATGTATGGATGCCCTGCAGGCTTGAGCAGAGGTCCAAGGGATTCAAGCCCATACCACAGCTCCCTACATTAGATGGTGACACACATGGAGATGCCAAGGGAGAGTAAGTATCTGCTCCCCAGCCAGTGGAAGAATTACTGCTGGCAGGGCTAACGCACTCTCTGTAGGATCCCCGGGCTTTAGATGCAGGACTTGGCTCTAGGGTTTGTGAACTGAGAGAGTCACCAGATGGAGTGATCTCAATCCTGGGGCTGGGAGCAGGGATACCGACTCGTGATGTCAGCCCCATGGTGTCAAACACAGCTCCTGATAGGTTTCCTGCGTTGGTGCTGTGAGAGGAGGTGTCCTGGTTAGAAGTTGGTGGGTTAGAGGTGGAGATGTATGCATCTTGAGGCTGGACCACCAATAGAGGAGGCTGACTGTCATTGTCAAGGAGACCACCAGTGTCATCTGTCACTGATCAAAGAAGGGACACATTTTAGCACACAGGTCAGAATATCTGATTACTACAATACTGCTATTACCATGTGGTAACTTAAAGTGGACTTAAAGATAGTCAGTGTTTCAAATATGAAGTAACACATTTCACTTTTTTCATCCTTGCATCTATATGATATCCATGCGAGGAGATTAATGATTAATATGGTCACCTCAAGTACATGGCTCTGGCTTCAGCACAGAGCCTAACCGGTTTTCGGTTTTAAACACTTTGTTTGGGACAGCAACTCAGAAAAAGTTGGCATTAAAGGAAGAGACACCTAAAACACCTAATTTCAGAGAGAAGATGAAGCAAGGCGCTGCATGAAGGCAGAATATAAAGTAAAACACGATTATTTTGTGAATAATATTTTTTAAATTTTCCTAATCATGCAAAGCTACTCTAGTTGAGTCCAAAAATAAAGATATGGAGCTGAAAATGAACATAATCGGTTCCCTTTAAAGTTTTTTATTTTATTTTATTATTTTTTTTTACCTAAAACATGCTTGAACATGATTTTCTCTTAATAAAAATCTATAAATTGAGAATATGCCAATGTTGGGGATGCGAGAGCTGGTTTTGCGTTTCCTCTCCCCAGTAAAACTGTTACTATCATACTGAACAAGTGTTGGTTTTAGTCAGGATGCCAAAAATGAAGAGGCTTGCAGATACATATTCAAAAAAACAACCAAACCATTCATGGTACTATGAGGATCGCTTAATTTTGAATCTACTTAACTATAATCTGTCGCACTCCTGTTTACTTTCCATTCAAAAATAGAAAAAAAGGGTCTTGGAAGCCCTCTTGATCTTAGATTAAAAACAAAAGGATGATGATTATCAATCAGTGTATAATGTCAAGGTCTGGGAGCTAAACTTTCATAAAAATAAAACACAACACAGTAGTTACAGACGCATCCTCAGCTGAGAAAACGTGGGCTTAGCGGCAATAAGATCATGAAATGCCTTTAAAAATAAATAAATAATAAGATACTATGTTTGGAAAAATGCATATGCAATTTATGTATACACACCTTTATCACAGCCAACAGAAAAATCAGGTTGATTATACAGAAAAAGGTCCGAAAAGTCTAACTCCTCCTGGTTTATGTCTTGGCCCAGGCCCTCGGTGAGCCCCAAACCTCCAGAAGTCATCTCCAGCTCGGAATAAACAGGTTTGAATCCCGACGAACGTAACTGTTGTAATAGCTTTTGCTCAAATAAATCGTCACTTTAATTAAGGCGCAGCGTGGATAATTAACGCAACGGACGAAGTTACAGTACTTCACAGATGCGTTCAAAACATTAGAAACTGCGCAAATAAAACATCTAACTGAGCGAGGTGAAAAAAACGAGTGGTGTCAGACGCTTCCTGTCACTGCTGATGATGACAAGTGGGCAGGAACTTCCAAAACACGGGCCTCATCTCTTCCTGTCTAAGTTAGGTAGGCTGATTTTTTTTTCTAAGATATAAAATCTATAACGTCTGCTGATATCAAATCATAAAAGTCGGATTCTTTTTTACACATTTTTCTTTTCTTAAATGCACCTTTTATTCCTTCGTATTCGACCTAGTTATCTTTTTTTCGGAGACAAAAGATTTTATTCAACTGGGCACCATAAAATTTACGACTGACACACCTCTTTTAACTTTACCTGTTTTTGTTCTTATGTACAGCTACTATCAAATATGTGTAATATGAAATCACATATCGATATTTTTTGTTAGAGAAATCTGTGAAAATTAGACGATTCTCCATGTCCTAGCCCCAATAAAATCGTACTTACAATCTCTGGTCAGTAGGTGGCCGTATTGCACAATTACCGCCAACACCCTTTTTTTTTAATTGCTGTTCAAGTTAACTCAACTTGACTTTGAGACGTTCGTAAATATATTGATTGCTGCACTTTGACATAAACTTACTGTAGTTGTGGTTTTGACAGCTCTACTTCCTGTTATAAAGCAGATGAACATTTAGCAACCACAATTCACACTTTACTCGACATAAGGTTTCTCTCATTCATTAAGCTCATTTCTAGCTCGTAAATTCTAGTCTTACACTCCCCTAAAGTAGTTTATCATTCACATATAAATAAAAATCAGAACAATCCTTCTTTATCTTATTTTGACCCTCAGTTCATCCACGTGCCCTTCTTTCCTTTAAGCTTCCCAAGCAGAGGCTTTGAGCAGCAGGTGGGTGGGGTTGTTTTTTTTCCCCCAGCCAGAGCCGTGTGCCGGAGATGACCATATAAGGAACCCCTCCTTCCTCCTCCTCCATGACATCATACAGAGCCAAGGGCGTTAAAAAAATGAATATGAAAGGAAGAATCTAAAGCAGTCTTGTGTTTCATAGCGATTAGTTGCTCATATGCCTCTCTTATATCAAGTTTTATGTGCCTCGGCACGCATGTCCAGGCTCTATAGCTCAGTGGTTAGAGCACTGGTCTTGTAAACCAGGGGTCGTGAGTTCGATCCTCACTAGGGCCTGCACTTGTGAAATTTATGTTATGTGAATTGTTTACATAAGTAATTAATATGTGTCATTTAAACCAATCTCAGGAAGAAACATAACCTCTTGGGAATTTTTAATGCTACACTCAGTCACAGAAATATTGTATTTTACTTTACATGCAGAGATTTATTGAAAAAATTGTCATGAAAATTACATAAAGAAAGTAAGATTTTTTTTTTTAAGGTATTCTACTTCCATCAGTTCTCCTGAGTACTGAGACTGTTCATAATTGCTGTTGAGCAGAGTAACCATTTCAGGTTTACATATCGAAATCACCCGAGGTCACAGCTAAGTTCTTTGCGCACATGGCACTTGTGAAAATAATTAATCAAAAAGTGAAGCGATGTGTATGGATTGTTTTTTATGTAAGAAACTCCTCCTGTAATCAGCCTTCTCAGTCCAGAAAGCGTCCTCACAGGAGATTTCTAGTCCCAGCAATCGGTGGAATATGAACTCAGATCCTTATTCTCGAGTAAAAAGTATTTACAAAAAGTAGTGTAAGTGTGTATGTAATGTATGAGATCACGAGCCAAAACGAGGGATCACGAGGGATGATTGATAATGGATTGGGGTTTTTTTCCTTTGTGCATATGTGTGAAATATTAAGTAGTTTTACATATTTTGTACTATAAATAGTTATTTAAAATGAAACCTACAAGGTGTTCTACAAGGGAAGTTCGTCATCAGTCTTTGCTGAAGCTGCTCAAGACTCATAAAGTGACAAAAGACCTGACAAGATGGAGGTTTTTACTGAGGAGCTGCCAAACCAAAAACTATTTTCATTTTTAAGAGTGCTTTGTACTTTGTTTTATGTCAAACATTGACCTGAAAACTAAGCAGATCTGTCAAATAAATGCACTGAGTACAACACAGGATATGTAAGTCCAGGATCTTTATTTTATTTTATTAAACTGAAGATCTTGCGGTGTAATATCTGATGTTACTTCAGGGCTTTGTTTATTGATTAATTGTTGGTTAAGCGTTGTTTTGTTTTTTTTTATTGATCCCTGCATAGGTAAGCTCATTCTGTCTTTGTTTAACCCATCTGAAATACTTAAAAACAGTGGGGGGAAAAACAGGGACTAAAACAGTGCTTAAATCACTTCACTTGATCTTTTATTATATATATATTATATATATTTATTAAATTCAGTTATAATTTCATAATTTACTTTCATAACACTAGAAATCCCACAGAAACATCAGACTGTGGGATTGTGTAACATGTTTTTCACATTGTGCATTTGAGGAATCCATCATTTTAATGGCAGGGGCGGAGCAAAAGGGTGAAAAACAAAAAGTTTTGTTAGTTTTGAAAGATGCACTCCCCCTCATGTAGCTCATAGTGGTTTGGTCCATTGCCTACTATTACCTAACTTTTACTTTACAAACTGTAAACAAAGGATATGTGAGACACTGCTATGTACTTGTACCATTCAGTAAAAGCAAACATATTTACTGTCACGAACACACTTTTTTATTAGCTTCTTGACCTTGATGTTAAATCTTGTGCTTCAGTCTAGATGCTATATTATTGTCTCTTAATGCATGTTTATGGAGTTATAAAATTCACCATAACTCACTAAATTTTTAACCAGCTGAAAGTGATTTCATTTTCATGTTCACAGCTGTGAATTACTGCTTTGCCTAAAAAGCAAATCTTTGCAAGGTGGGAGAAACAAAAAACATGTAAACTCCACACGGAAAGGTGTGTTTAAAGATATATTTATTTGATACATTTGTTTTCATGAATAAAATATGTCTCTTCAAAAAACGATGTACAATCTTGCAATATTATAATTGTGCTTATATATACAATAAAACATAAAACATAACCCATATATCAATATATATATATATTGATATATATTGATATATATTGATATATATATATACACATACACAATAAAGGAACGTTCCATTAACAGTCATAGTTTTAAATATGTCTGAGGTATTTGTGGTAAGATTAGAGTTATAATAATTGTTGTTTTGTATTTTATTTACAGAGCAGCAATGCAGGGAGTCACTGGACCACTGGGACAAGCAACAAAGTTATCACCTTTCTGTCGCTCAGTCCGGAAGAGCTGAATTTAGAGCCTGGAAGGGAAGAAAAGATCAATTAGGGCTCTTCTGAACTTGATGGAAATAAAAATATAATTTGGCAGATTCATAGTTACAGTTGTCTAACTTAGATGTAAAGTATGATATCATGTCTACATCTCTGAATCTCAACATGTGTGTTTCTGTTTGTTCTGGCTGCAACTCACTGCCTGCAAGTGAGGCATTTAGGGAACATCTGGAAATTGTAGCTTCCCAGAATAACATAGATTACGCTGTGTCCAAACAGGCTCTGCATAAGACTGTTAAAATAAAGCTACAAACAGTAGCCAGCCAGAGTAATTTAGGGAATGTTTGTGCCACTTCCATCTTGACTAATTCCTAAGCAGTCTAGAAATTTAAAACTGTTCTTACTTCATCTCCTGATGAAGGCGACAGGCAATTCTCTATTGGGAACCAAAAGCCCTGAATGGATGACGTCAAGCGGCTCATTATCTGTTGCCACAATCTCATAGTCTCTGACCAGCTGTAAGAAAGACAAGCAAAAATCAACAACTGTTCAAATAATGGCATTTGTTGAGGACCATCTTGAGCTAACCACTTAGGTTTTAGTCACTGATCGTACCCAGCACATGGCCAGTTGCAGCTGAAGCTCTGCCAGTCGTCTGCCGATGCACATCCTCTTTCCAATACCGAAAGGAACGTGGGCAAAGGGGTTGATGGTGTTGTTCTCCCGCAGCCAGCGCTCAGGTTTGAACTGCTTGCCATCATCAAAGTACTCTTCGTTGGAGCCCAGTGCATGGCTGTTAATCATCAACACTGTCTGTGAATGGAGGAAAAAGTATAAGTTTTTGGTTTTGTCCCTATTTTACAGATGAATGATGCAGTATAGTAGATAATGAGACTAAAGCCTGAGAACATGAACAGATTTTCTTTCTAAAAAAAACTCATTTAGACATCAGTCAAATGTAAATTTTCACAAGAATGGAATCTGCTTATGTCAGGTGTATGACGACTACTGTCTAAGCCACTTACTCCTTTGGGAATAGCATAATACCCCAACACAGTGTCCTTGTCCAGGGTTCTGCTTGTGAATGGAACTGATGGTGATAACCTGTAGGAATTAGACAAAAAATACATGTGAGATTATGACACAGTGACCATACTCATACTACAGTATGTATAAGCTGCTTAACAGGAGATAAACGTATTCCGGCATTGTTCACAGGGTAAAATAAGGTGAGATATAATCTCCAGTTGGGGGGCTTGTACAGTACATTCCATGGGTGATGTGGTTATGTTGGTGGACTTAAATGAAATTTTAGACAACTTGTGACTTCAAAAGGAGACCGAAGGAGAACCTACAAGGGCTAGGAAACAATTTAAATGTGACCACATGGTAGACTTTAAGCTGGTTGTTGCTGGTCATGCCACCACATCTCACAGAGCTTGTTTTTGAGGCAGTCATGCGTGTGAGTTTTCATTCTTAATCTCTCTGTAGTACGAGCCAAAATTATGATTTAAGTCTGATTTACTGCTTAGGAAAAACAAAACAAAACTGATTGTTTAACTGGTGTCTAATTCATTCATTTAATAGGAAATGGAGATTATTTGTATTTGTAGTATTTGTTTTGCTTGTGTGACTCTTGCACCAAACTCCTATTAAAGAAAAAGATTTTTCTATAATTATATTTAAATTTAACCAATCTATAGTTAAACTGGTGTATCGTTTGGATTTCTAAATGTATTTAATTGTATTAACAGAGTATGTTTGGCACTTTTCAGAGAGGAAGATTAGATACTACACCGCTGCTCATAATATAACCATCAGTGTTAATGTACCTCATAGACTCTTTGAGGCAGGCCTTGAGGTAGGGCATATTCTTGATGTGCTCTCCACTTGGATCCTGGTCAGGAGGCACGATCTCTCTGATCTCCTGCAGCAGCTTCTTCTGGGCGCTGGGGTTTCGTGACAGGTTGAAAATAAACCACAACATGCTATTGGCGGTCTGAGAAACGTAAACAGCAAGACAGAGAGGGAGGAGAGAGAGACAGAGACAGAGATTGAAATAAGGAGGTAGTGAGGAGATGTCTCTAAATGAGGCAGCTACGCTAAGTGCATTCATCAGTGGGGTCCTGAAAGGAGCTATGGAATGTTTTGGGTTCCTCAAAGGCTCCTCAGTTACATCTACTACATTAATTTTCCGCTTTTGAAGGACTGAAACTGCAGCACCTTTTTGTTTTAGAGTTTACAAGGTTTTTTTTTTCTTTAACCACTTGAAGGAAAGTAGGTGAAAGGTTGAAATTAAAAAAGCAAACTCATGCTTGTTCTGTTAAAGTGCAGCTTGCAGTTTTTTGTTCAGTAAAGTGTGACTAAACAAAAAGCTGTAATAGACAGAAATGGATTTAAAGCTCCGCAGCATTATGTTTCTTTGCCTTCTGCATCTAGCAGCCATTAAAAATGGGTAGAAGTGGCCAGCTCGATCAACAAATCACTAATCTGTGTGACTGTTAAAGCCAGTCAAAGGACTTCAGCAGCACGTTTGCCACCATGTGGTGAGAACTAAGCTGAGCTGAATATAAAAGTGTGATGTAAAAGAAAAATTCTGGCGACTACAGATTCACTGAAGAGGTTGATAGAAGACTACATCCATTTACATAATAAAAAAGGATTGTCACAAATAAAATTGTTGTGTCTGGGTGACACCACCAGGGGGCCCGATTGTTAAAAAGAATACCAGGACTAAACCTGTCGGACATTAAGTAGCGCCACTGTGTGGCCAGTTATAAAGCTACAGTTACGCTAGCAGTTCTTAGTTGCTTGAAAGGTAGATTCTACTGGCTAATGTCAGCTGTCAGAAACGCTTTCAGAAGTCAGAATTTCTAGTTAACTGTTAGCTGTGTTCTTTTTCAATCAAATTTATAAGAAATAATGTGTTAATTATTGAGTTTTAGAGATGTCGGTATGTATTTATGTTTGTTGGACAGAATGTTAGCATTGGTTTTCATACTAAGCTAAGTGGCTGTAATGACCAGACAAATAGGAGAGCGATGTCCATGATTTTAACTATCTCAATGAGAATTAAATGTATATGTTTGTGGTGAAAAATGTTACTCACTGTCTCAACTCCTCCAATCTGCAGCTCGGTGATGGCCGCGTACAGCTCCTTCTTTGAAAGGCTGCTCTGGTGTAAGATGTCACCGATCAAATCATCAGGAGCTCTGGTTGCGTTCCTCTTCAGCTTCTTGTCAATGTAGACTTTGGCTGAGGGAAGAAAAACAGTCACGATGTAAGCATGCTCATTTTAAAGTCAAATCTCATGTGTTTTGTTTGCACTTGAAAAGTTGGTTTTTGGTTGTTACTTTATTTTTTCTGTCATGTTCTCAGCTGCTTTCAGGCAAAATAGTAAAAAAAAAAAAGACTGTCAGGCCTCTTTAATTGTAACTCTAGATGTAAGGAATACATGTGAAGTACATACAAAGTTATTTATACATAAAACAAAGAATAACTTTTTTTGTTTCTGTTTTCGGGCTAATTTTCGTTACTGTTTTCTGAAAGTGTGTCAGTTGTTTTTTATCCTTTCATAAAATGCTATCCATAATCTAACTTGTCTGACTGAAAGACATATATTAAAGACAAGATATTTTGGTGCTGTACTGAAAACACATAAAAACATCAATTGTTGGTACAATAAGTGGTTATGTGTGAATATTTGTAAAAGGTTGAAGCAGCATAATCTTCTTTATCACTGTATGCCACTACCTTCTGCTACAACAAATATTTGGCATATTTCTCCCTCATGGGTCATGCAGTTTACTACAACACTGAGTACCAGAGCGCCAAGTACACAAAACACTGGCACACAGTTCAGATCTCGCTGCCACCCACCCACCCTCGTCTGTACTTTCCTATTGATGTTCTTACTGGAACTGAGCTCAGACAACTGCAAACATTACAGATGAGTGGAGACAAACAGTACCCTACGACAGTAATTACTGCAGGCGGGGGAATCTTAATTTTCTAATTTTGTGGCAAGGCATAAACTCGCACCTGTGCTGAAAATGCGGTCCCATGCTGCGGTGTGGTCCTGCCATGTTTTGGTGTTGAGGCTCTTGTGGAGCTCTACTGGTGTAACCATCATCATGCCAAAGGTGCTCATCATCTACAGAGAAACAGAGCGACAAGAGAAGACAGAGTCAGAGAGAAAAGGATTGGGAGTCTGATGTAATCCATTGTCACTCGTGCTGAAAGTCTCTGATTCAATTGTTTTCAAAGCTTTTTCTATACTGTTGCCCCCATTACCCTGAGACCTTTGTAAGCATATTTTTATTATCTGTTAACGGTATTGGTTTGCCCCAGAAAATCCCAGTGAGAGTGTTAGTCACTGAACTGCTGCATCACTTGGTGAACCTGATGAACTGCGAAGTTTCCACAGGCTCACAGAGAGAGCCAGCTTCAGTCCTACAACTGTCCCCTCTTACAAGTCACAGTGCTCCTATACTCACTGTTTTCACAGCTGTGATGAAGTTCATGGCTTCCTCGTTGACCGTCTCTTGCAGAAGACCAAATCTCTTCCCATAAAGGATGAGACAAATGGCTGTGAGGTGAAAAAGAGCAAAAAGTGAGATTCAGAATGCCAGATTTTTACTTTGTACAGGTCTGCAATGTCTCAAAATCCTTTTAGTTTATGATTATCTTTTTAACATTACAGGTGACAGAAAACATCATAGCAGAATATTGCTTCTATAAATAACATGGTTGAAAGCCAAAGATATAATTAGGGTTTTTTTCGGTTTTATAATGATTCATTTTGAAGCCCACATTCACTTCATTTATCAGAGTTTTCGCGCTTTTTATTTGCCTTAACCGACCTTGAATGTATTATCTGTAAATTATCTGGTTTTGAAACCGTTTAAAGGTAACACCTGATTCTTTCAGAGTTTCAGTTTCCACATTTTCTGTATTAGACGGTTAATCGAGAAAATGATCGGCAGCTCAATCTATGCTGTAATAAAAATTCCAGTTGTAGATTTAACGAGGAATCGAATCAAAAATAGTGAACTTACTCTCAAACGACCATTTATTCAATTCGAAGTACAAGTCTTCAATCTTCCCGTTGTTGCTGATGTTTCCAATTCTGCCAACGAAGTCCACCAACACCTGTTTTTACAAGCAGAAGGTGTCAGTCATCGATAACTCTAAGAAGTACAAGCATATATTCTTTATGTAACGGAGTCTTACCTCGTTTATTTTGCCATCGAGCTTCACCACTTCTGTCGGTTTCATGAGTTTCTGCTGAAATGCGCTCCTCACTCTCTGCCAGTCCTTTCCTTCCCTGCAAAACAAAAGTAAGTGCGTTTTAATTTAAAACATTTGTGCTTCTACTTACGTCTCAGTCTGCCTCCTGGTGGGTTATTGCCATTTTAGGCACCAATAAAGGAGAAATCGAAAGACCACTTACAGAATTAGGAGTCCGTACGCCTCGTCTCTCAGGTCTCTGTATGCTTTCCAGGGTTTGATTTCCAGCCTCTGAGGGTAATTTGCCTCCTTCCTATAAAGCGCCTCCAACAAGCAAGGTGCGCCAATGTGCACAGACTCGAAAGACCCCAGCTTCATCCGGAATATCTTTCCGAACTTCTTATGATAATCAACCTGAAAAAAAAAAAAGATTCAAGTAGTTATAAAATGTCATGGAAAATAAAAAGTGATTACATCTGTTTTGGTCACATTTTAATAGATTAAAAAACACTTGGAATGTTTATGGTTATGATGACATATGATAATACTGTACCAATGCCTCATGTTGCCTCGTCAAACCGCCTTTTCTCAGGAGTTCAAACAGACTGCCGACCAGGGGCCAGTTGGTGGGTCCCGGGATCTCGTCCAAACTGTGCGCTCTGAATGCCGCATGAGGACACGGTGCAGCCTCCGCAGCATCCTTCTCCCCTAGCACGCACACTGAGGATGTTGGCTTGAAGTGCTGCAGCCCGACAGACTTCTTCTTCAGCAGCTCAACTATCTGAGGAACTTTTTGGATTTGCGCCCTCATCCTCAACTTTGTATTTATCTATTTTTTACTCAGTTAGTACTCAGATGTTTAACAGCAGCTCCCTTTTCATTACCTAGAGGTTGTTCTAGTTTCTTGGAAAAGTGTTACTCCATACCGCATTATATATACTCTGAGAGTGTTTATTCCTGCCGTGCACGGAACCAATCAGGGGCCGGTCCTGCATGGTGTGGCCGTCGAGCCCGCCATTCATTTATGGATCCAAGTTGAGAGGATCGTATGACCCCAGATAGACCGAGGAAGTGCCCTGACCCCCCCGCTTTATAAATAAACACACAGGCCACTGCGGAGGTGACGCGGTTCGCTTGAACCTGTTTCACAGTGACCCGTGATTGGAAGAACCGAAACTCTGGCAAATACTACTGCCACACTTCTGCACCGGGCAAATATTTGACCGATTGCAGCTTGTGTGTTTGCTTTGTTGGTGTTTTGGAGTGTGTGTTCTTTGTGGAGAGGTAAAGGGGTGGTGGGGGTAAGTGGGCATTTAAAGTGCTTTTTTGGACCGTTTATTGTACTAATTATACGGGGTAGTTTATACAGTCCAATTAACAGGAGCGCTGAATTGGAGTTGTTATTGCAGGAAATGTAAAAGTCCCTCCATCCATGGTCGCCCGCTGATAAATAACATTTAATTCGTATATTTCCAGATCGTTCTGTAGTTTCCAGATCGTTCTGTAGCCTCTGATGATCAAAATCAAAGTCAGACTTTTTACAGTCTGTTTTTCTTCACCACCAACAAGAAGCTCACCAGACACAGGCATGAAAAAAGTGATTTCTATTGTTTGATACATTTCTTAGTTTGAAAAATGAAACGAGTTGATGGCGAAATCCCCCCCCCCCCCCCCCCAAACACACACACACACACACACAAATCAACACACTTGACACCTCATGGATTTTCTCTCTGATAAGAATCCTTATGTCGTTTATAATTGCGAGGACCCAACCTTAACCCCCCCCCCCCCAACTGAATGCCCAAACCCGATATATACCTGCCTCGAACCTGGCTCCCCAACAGCATTTCGCAGTTCTCAAATGAGGACCGTCCTCACTTGGGCTAAAGCTAATTGGTCCTCACAAAGATAGACATACATGTAGCGCACACACTCAAGTACAGACGCACACGCCGCCCACTCAGAGCTGGCATGACTTAAATAACATGTACTGGGGCCCCGTGTTGCTGCTCTTCAAAAGTGCTCATTCACAGACTCTCGGGTGGCATCAGAGCAACCTTGAACTCTTAACTGATGTTTGCCGGTTATTGGGTGAGCGAGCAAAAGTCGTCTCATGTGTAGCAGGCACATATTAATCACCCCCCCCCCCCCAAACGAGAAAACAACCACCCACGCACCTACAAATGCACACGGTGACCACTCATGCTGTTTGATATGTGGTATCACATGATATCAGGCAGCTTTAGTACTGTATTTGTGCTACTTTATTATTAAAAAAAATTTAACTTAAAAACTTTAAAAAACACACACACAACCTTCTTGAAAACCGCATTATTTCTCTTATATATACGTATCAGTCTGAAAACAAAGACAGATGATCTGCATCTTGGCCAGCTGTTTCTCAGTGTTTCAAGTCTTTATGCAAAGCTAAGCCAACAGTCTGCTTGCTGGATTTTTTTTATTTTTAACATACTGACACGAGAATGGCACCAATCACCTCATCTGTTTCTCAGAATTTTTAAAAAATGCGTGTTGTGCAAACCATCAAATTATTCTTGCGAAAGAGGACTCTAGTGATTTTGTTGAGTGTAGATTAATAACATCTGTTTTTAAGCCTTCTTTTCTTGGTAAACATCTACATCTCCCAAACTCTATGTGCTCAACCTGAAGCACGATGTAAAATAATGGGACCTAACCATTTCTAAAATCCCAAAGCGTCTCAATAAAGTGTTTTTGTTGCATGAGTGGCAGTGCTTCTCATTATGCATAGTCACATTTGTAATGAATAAATCAAGTATTTGTAGTACATTTTTAAACATTATCTTTAAAAATATCAGCTTAAAAGAAGTACATCGTTTGAAAATGCATTTATTTTCATTACTGGGCAGCTTAAATGAAGGGTATCAAACCCATTTTAGGTTATGGAGCATATGGCCTGATTTAATCTGAAGTAGGCTTGATCAACAGAAGCGTGCAATAATTCATAAATTTAAAAAAGTAACGATTTCCGAATTCCTCTTTCAAATTTCTAATTCTTCGCAGGCGCAGTCCATATACAAATCATATAGTGAGCATCCTGAGACAAATAAATGCAGCAAGTGTGTCATTACACATACAGAAGTTACAGATCACAAATAGTATTTAAAACCAACTTTCTGGAGTTAGAAACGTATCATTTATTTTTACTACCATATAGTAATAGTGGCCACTGCAAAGGGATTAATATGCATGCAAAACAATAAAAGAAAATTTGGACAAATAATGACTCACACTTTGCAAAATTATCCAGTGGACTGCTCTAGATATTGTGGCTGGCCTGTTATGGCCCAGTTACTGCATGTTAGACACATGCATTAAAATGATACCTTTACTTGGAAAAATCAAAGTAGCATCATTATGGAACTGAAATGACTATTTTGTCCAAAGACATATTTATTTAAATTTCTTTTCAAATGTCTCTGTTCCCAGCCTCTTCAGTGTGAAGCTCAGGTCATGCCCTGAAACAGACAAATCTCTGGTTTCCATACACTATAAAGAGTTGATTAGATTAATGTGATCGCTAGTTGCAGCATAACACTCTTAAAAATTCAGTGTAATTAATTGGAGTATTGAAAATTTCTAATACTATTTATTTAGATCCAATGTCAAATTAATATCGTATAAAAAGTGCATGACAGATTTAGACATAGTCTAAAAAATTTACATTTCTATTATTTCAAAAAGCGGTTGGCTGTTGTGCAAGGTGTCACTTCAGGACTTCAGCCTGACAGTGTGCTGGTCTGTGCTGCCACATTAAACACTGGCAGTGTCACAGATAGTTGGCACTGCGCATAGTGCAAGTCATAAAGAAAACATGTTTTCTTGTGATGTCCTGTGTAGGCAAACAGAACCGTCAGCATTTCTGTGTTAGTTATTTGCTAAGAATATCAATTTGCTGGACAAATAAAAGAAAACAAAATAAGTAATGAATAAACACACTAAGTTACATTTTCATTTTAGTTTCAGTCAAGCGTACTGTTGTTGTTGTTTGTGCTTGCAAGATGCTTAAAACTGAAGCCTCGAGAATTGACTGAATACTTCCCACTGACCCGTCATTCCTCATCTTTAAGACATCCCTTTGATTGAAGTGCAGGTCAATACTCTTTGTTCTTTACAGTCAGCTCAGTGGAGGGTTTGTAGTAGTGACGACAGCAGGCGAGAGATAACTGATGAACCAAGATAGGGACCGGTCGACCCTCTCAAGTAGCCCCGAACTCCCCAGAGCGCGTATCAAACAAACCTAACGACCTAAAGACACTCTTGCCCAAATTGAGCGACAGGTCAGGGAGTTCACTGATTATGTTTGAAGTGGATGCTGCTCTATACACAGGTACATACAAACGTAAGTCATGTGTGCACACGAAGATGTATATTCATATGAGAAGCCACAGAAATACAACCACCATGTTCTTTAAAAAATGTAGAGGCCTACAGAGGAGGACGTTACTGGAGATTGACTGTGGAGATGGAAAAGCCTCATGCAGTCACATCAGCCTGACCCAGAAAGTGAGGTGCCCTCTTCCCCAGAACCTATATATTACCATTTGGATAATCCAACAAGCACTCCTCCACCACTTAAGTCAACTGGTTATTGCCCTTTCTTTACATTTTGTTCCTGGCACCCCATTATGTGTGGCCATGATTCAGCATTAAAATTCATGATTACTGGGAAACCTGTAGATCTGTTACATCAACAAATTTTTGTTTTGTTTTAAGTTATCACAGTGGACTATAGATTTCTGGCATTTACAGGAAACTAGTTCATTGCTATTGATAGAGTATGTGGGAAAAGCACTGGAGCTATAAGGAAGGAGATCTCCATGAACCTACTGACCTCCTCCTATACACTGAGGCTGCTGTTGGCTCCTGGATGCATTCAGTTCTGTGGAGGGGAGGGCTTTCTTGAAGCTGAAGAAATAGTAAGGGTTGGCACAACAGGGAAGTCACAAGGTTTGTTTCTGAAATGTGAAATGTAGGGGTGACTGAGGTGAACTGCTATGAGAGATGCAGAGGTCACTGAGGGCGTATGGTTGACAAAGTTGAACTATGTGAGCAAAATGTCCTTTAAAACTCATGTTAACAGTGAAATAGGGTCTGAAACATGAATTATTATGTATATACACTAAGTATTGATTCTACTTATTCTACTAATTTTAAACAGTAATGATGATATGGTAACGGTACATGTTTCAGGACACTGCTGTAACATTCAAAGCTTATTATTATGTTTTTTCACCACAGTTACAAATTGGGATTTTTCATACAAACCCATATTAATGTTCACAATCCAAAAGATAATTAAAGATAATATAACCTGATTTAAAATCCAGCACATTTGCTTTATCTTTAATGCTATTCACTTGGATATTTAGTTTTCTGTTTTGCTTACAATTTAATTCATTTATTTATGGTACTGTTATTAACTGCAGTTCTTGGAGGATGTCACAAAATAAGCATAAATTTGCAGTGGATAAGAGGATGGTATCGAATGGATTTTTAGATACTTTGGAAGCTTTCAGACAAATGATAAGAGAACATTCACAAAATAAGTCAATGTATGTAAAAACAATCACATTGGGAATTTTAATTATATTATATTAAGTAGTCTAAGGGGCTGGAGCCCCCAGGGGAAAAGGCAGTATACACCCTGGACAGGCTACCAGTCTATAGCAAGGGTAACACAGAGAGACAACTATGTATGCTCACATTCACACCTATGCCCAAGTTAGAAACACCAGTTAAACTAACATGCCTGTACCTGGAGTATAGCACCTGGAGAGAACCCATGCAGTCCCAGAGAGAGCATGCAAGCATGCATCATATAAGATACACCAATAGAGCATATTTTAATTCTCGTAGACAAAACAATCCTGTGGAGTTTTAAAAATGGGAAAAAAACAGTTTTCGCAGCAAAAATTTTCTGGCACAACTTCACCTGCTTCCAAGGTGCATGGAGAGGATGAAAGAATTCACAAAGCAGGAACTCCAGCAACACTTGAGGGAAGATGAATAACTTTAATAATTGACCAACGTGTTTCGGCTTGCGGCCTTATGAAAACAACAGTTTTGCCAGGATATAGTACTAACTCTGCAAAATAAAGGTGGCATTATCTATGAACTGATACAAGTAAGGCTGATCTGTAAGTCTGAGCAATAAACTCTGCAGTGATCCAATAGTCTACAGTTTGTACAGCGGCCTTGAGAGCTTAACACACTGTAACTTATGATAATATGTGCAAATAGACAAAAAAGAACACACACACCCATTTTTGAATGTGCTCCCTAAAAGCTGCTCATCTGTCATTAAAGTGACGTGCTGTGATGTGTTTATTTGTTCTTCAGCTTGTCATTTGATGAGTGAACGGGTCATGAACTCACTGAGAGGATCTTTACCTGTCATTCTGTTGTGATGGTTACAGTACAGATACACCTTGAAAAAACAAAGAATATCTGACCACTGGTGAAAGGCAGTCCAGAAACAATGACTTACTGTACAACTTTATGGGATGACCTACTTTGTGCACACACAGAAACAATAGGTTAACAAGTCTGACTATAGCATTTAAAGGCCACTTAGCGAAGGAGTGCACTAAGTGCAGTAGTATTTGACTGGGTCAGCGGTTACTATGACATACTTGTGTGATGTTTTTGGATTGATGATGTTTTCTGCGGGGATTGTTGACAGAATGAACCCATCAATCCTCTACGCTGATATATTTCACTTTGAACCGCAACAAAAGATTTATTGTTTTCACAAATGTGCTCCACATGCAATGAAATGTTGGTCACCCAAAATGAACATTACACTGTCATTTTTTGATTTTCCCTATAATTTCCATGTGAATTTAGTATGTTGAACGTTAATTTTAAATCATTTAAAATAATTCGTATTTTAAATTCTCATTTAATTGGCCTTCATTCAGTAAGATACTGAAGTTCAGTTATAGTTGTGAGTGAGCTGTCACCATTGTTGAACGCTTTGACCTTTTTGCTGACCTGAGTATCAGAGATAAATTTGTGAAAGTTTTGACCCCCCCTGACAGATATACTGTATCCTCAATGCCCCCATTAACTCAGTGCTCTGTCTCCGTTATCTTATCATTATAAACAGAAGCTCTGAGTAAATGTCATCATGCACTGATGTCCTGTCAGCCCACGTGCCGATGGACATTCAAAGGAGCCCATGCATGGCAGAAAAAAGTTGCACAACATAATTTATGCAAGGTTTAGTGTCCAGTGAGCAAATACTTTTCAACGTGGCTCATTTAACCTTCATAGCAGTTAGGAACTAAAGAAACCATCCTTCAGCGGCCCCATATTGCCACTGAGCAAGAAAATTAACCTACCGTATAATAGCCCCTCAAACTATTTATGCAGCTGACTAGAAAACTTAGCCTTAGGTTTTCTTATTGCTACACAAAGGAATATTCATGTAATAATCTTTGGCCTTTCTAATAGAATTTTTTGTCGAAAATTATAATGACAGTGAAAACATGCAGTTGTATAGCAGGTAGATGGATTACCATGCTCAGAATGAATGCTGTATCTCAACTCATGCTTTTGTAATAATCATGCTTGCTTTGAGTGCAGGTGCAACAAGTATGGCTACAAAGAGCACTTCAGATGTTAAGCTGATTGGCAGTTCTCAATTTGCCATGTACAGTTATGGCAAAATGAGCAATCTTAAGGTTTTACATATCAGAACATAATAAAAAATATATTCAGTTATTAGCAGGTCTTAAAATTTAGGCAAATACTGAACAACCTCAACAACAAGACATGATATACTATGTCATTATTACTGAACAAAAACTAAGCCAAATGCAGTAATGTGTGAAAGATTATGTACAACCATTATTCAACAGCTTGCAAAATGACTGTTATCATTTTCTTTATGACTTTATTAGTGTCTTACACTATTGTGGAGGAATTATGGCCCACTCTGCTTTGCACTGTTGTTTTAGTTACCATACCATACCCTAATTTATTCATACAGCATTTTAAAAACAATACACGGCCGACCAAAGTGCTGTACAACAGATATATTTTTTATTGTTATTGATGGTTTTGAAACACCTAATCCCTTATGAGCCACTAAATCAGCTGATGCGGGTCAGGAAACCTCAAATAAAGCTCCCACTAAACATCAGAATTAGGAAATGTTGTAATTTCAGTGATTCCTCATTATTTCTGAGACTGTACTGGGATTTTTCACCCACTGCAGTCTATAGAAATGACTACAACAGAGTAATAGTGCCACAACACAGAAAACAAAATATTGTTGATCATTTTAAGTCGAAAATTTCCAGATTAAAGTCAAAATTGCATTTTGAGAAAAAAAATATCCAAAGCAGCAACCATGGCAGTTTGTTGTGAAATAAAAACTGTAATCTCTACTTTTTTCTCCAAATACAATTTTGGTGTTTTTTCGTTTTTCTTAATATTGCTCTAATACACTCTCGTAGATTAGTCACTCAAGGCAGTGCGACAAAGCACCCAGAGTATGGCTAGAAAGCCCTGTTGATGAAAGAAGTCAGAAGGGAACAGAAACCCCAGTTGTCGCCAACAGTGATGCTGTTGTCTATTCTTGAGGTACATGGGTTACAAACATAGAAGACGTTGTGCCAAGAAGACAAATTCCAACTGCATCTGCACTGGATCAGCACTCACCAAAACTAGAAAGATGTAAACTAGAAAACTAGAAAAAGAAATATTTCCTTGTCTGATGAGGCTCGATTTCAGGAAAAAGGCGGTCTACAATGAACAGAATTAATTCCTGTGTCAAACCTGCCTTGTGTCAGTAGTCCAGGCTAGTGTTGGCAGTATGATGGTGTTAGGAGGGATCTCTGACACACTTTGGCCTCTTTGTGGAGTTTTGTTTTCCATCATGTCATGAAAGGGCACAGTTTAGCATGTTCTTATGACTTCCTCTAGTGTGATAAATGCAATGTCCTGGATTCAGAATTACTAGGTGTTCTGAACCTAATCTGTGGGATGTGGAAATTCTGAGATTTGGGAGCATTTACATGCAGTTGACAAGTCCACTAAAATTATAACATGTTATCTTTTCTACTTGCTCTGAAAGGAATGCTGGGTGTGAGCTATTATATGAGGACAAAACATTTATGATTGGAGATCACTGGAAATATATATGAAGGACTTTGGTACATAAAGTAGTACACATTCCCAGAATAATTCCTTACCTGCTCATAAACAGTATGTGCCATAGTACCTTTAGACCAAAGGTTTAAAGGAACTGTGGTACTAAAGGCAATATAGTAATAACTTCTAAGGATAATGTGATATATTTCCTGAAGTATACCATATTACCACTCAACCTATGAGTTGAAGGTAATATGCTATTGTACTAAATATTAATAATATACTATATATGTTAGGACTATATACAGTATATTAGTGACATAAACTGAGAGACACCTAGCTAATCTCAACTACATTCATTTCATTGTATACTACTGCCTTGTTAACTGTCAGATCCAAAATAAAGGAAAAAAGGCATATAAATAACGACATCAACAGTCAGCTCTGAAACTTTCCACCAAAAATCTAAAAGAACTAGACCGTTTTGATGCTAAAACTTTAAAACACTGCCAATGATAAGAGCAATACACCATTACACCTCCGGAGTGGACGACAGTGCTGTTTACAATAGAATGATGGACAGTTCTGCTCTTATTTAACATCTGTTACATCAATAAGTAGAACACTTGGCTGCAGAGAAGTACAATTACGCAAACTTCCAGGAAAAGTTGTAACTCCACTTGTTCATGACATGTGGCATGTGTTATTGTTCATTCATAAAGATACGTGGAGGAAACAGAGTAGAGGGAGAGATGTGAACACGCCCCACATCGCACAGGGTGAAAAACATTCCTCTGCATACAGTAACAATATTAGGTTTCACTGGGAGAAAAACTACATGGTTAAATGATGTAGTAAACAGATGAGAGGAACTCGGAAATGGGGATTTAAACTATCAAAACAAGCATGTTGAGGCAGTGCAGTAGCTTAAAGTCCCACTTTCTGAAAAATCTGTTTGTGCTTTTTGTTCTTGGAAGGCTTTCAGATGTGGGAAAACAAGTCATTACAGCCACTTTTGCTCCCACAAAAGGAGGTTGTGCAAGACAATGTTTTGATCGGCCTTTGTGAAGTCTACTTATTAGGGCAAAGAGAAGGAGAAAAGAACAAAAACATCAATGCAATAATACTTGTGGAGGTGTGTGCAACATCTCATGAGATGTTTGTGTGTGTGTGTGTGCATGCGCGTGTGTGTGCATGCTCAGACCACCAAGTAAGCAACTTTTAATGTTTTTGCTGAGGTTCATACCAGTGTCACAAACAACTCCTTATAAGAATGTATTAAGGATTTTTTTTGTTATACAATTGTGGCCCTCTTTTGCAGGGTATCTGTGGTTAGCAAATCATTAAGTTTTCCCACAGACTTTTTTTAATGCAAAATGTACCACAAATAAGACTAGAGCCTGTATTGGTAGTCAATGAATTTCTAGCTGTTTTTTGAGACAGTATATGTCGATCCCAGTGACAGACAGACAGACAGAAAGAGAGACCAGGGTTCAGTGGATTAGTGAATTGACGTCTCTTTCACTAGTCGCATACAGCTTGATGTCGTCCATGTATTTTGCTGACATAGACAGGACAGGACAAGAAACTATGAACACACTGACTTTCTTAATGATGGGCATACTAGTCTAATAGTATCACTAGTGTCTTATTTACTCTAAGTTTTACTGAACTACTCAACCCTGTAAAGTACGGTGACATTAATACTGAAAAGCTTCATCTGTTATATCAATTGCCAATTGTTTGGAAATGTGTTTTGTGGACTGGAGCTGGTAGATCTGTGCAGAGGCTGTCTATGACTCGTTTTCTCAAATCCAGTGTATGGCTGTGTAGTCTGTGTCACATGCTACACACAAGTTCACACATACATGCTTTGACATGTGTGCCGGTTATGTGTGCGTGACTGCAAATGGGATTCAGTACCATTCCCAGGCTTTTTCCTAATCTTGTTATTTTCCATGTGCCTGTTTTTCTATCACCTTCACTCACGTTTACAAAGTCTGATGTGGTTTCAACCAGCTCATCACTCATGCTGGTTGTTACAACATCTGTCTAGCTTTGGTGCCAGGGTGCACGCCGTGCCGACGCTTTGTGTTGATGTCTTGGAGAAAACGAAGCCCTGAAGTCATGCAGCCTGATCAAAAGAGGGTTTTAAAATGCTGTTTAGTACACTTGGGCAGGGCTAGACTGGTTGTTTTGCAAAGCACTGCGGTATATTAACCCCTGTTTTTTACTTATGTGTGCGCATGTGTGTGTGGGTGAGTGGGTGTACAAGGTAAGAAGGGCATGGAGACTCTGCTCTGTTATGAGCTTTGCAACTGAGGTGAGATATTCATTGGAATGAAGCCAGCATGTTGAGTTCAGAGGGGTCCTTGTGTACCCTGCTCTGAACTCTTGCAACCTCAGTGCGTGTGTGAGCGTGTGTGTATGCGTGTGTGAGGGGTGATAGGGGTGGCGGTGGTTGTAGGTAAATGAGTGAATGAGCTAGAAAACATGCACCGGTTGACCTCTTCTGTGCCAGCAGGGTGGAAAGTGATGCCCCCCCCACACACACACACACTTTGCCCGTGGCCACCATGGACAAAGTGTGTGTCACGGTGATAACATGCAGTACCTTCACTTTGAAACACCTTTACCCCCAATTAACACTCCATGGAAGTGCATATATGTCTCATTTATTGCATTTCCTGTGGATGTGATAGAAGTGTACATGCTCAGTGTGACAGCACATTTGTAGGGTATGCAAGTGAAACTGTATTTATATGGCACATATTTTTTCACATGGAAGCACAATGTGCTGCACAAAGATACCACAGAAATTGCAGCTGTAATGCCATAAAGATAATGTAAAACTCAATAGACAGAGATAAACAAGTGAAATAACAAAACTAAACAACACAAGCTACAGTAGTTTAAAAAAAAGTAAAACTCAATAGCTGAATCCATAAAGGAATTAATTAAAACTCAAACAGCTGTATTCTGGATAAGCTGAAGGTGATTTAGACACTTTTTCAAGATTCTGAGTTACAAATGTGAAGCCTACATGAAACAAAAGCATGGTCAAGTTTTTCAGCATCCTCTGGGAACAGAAAGCTCATTACATTTGCAATATTTCTTAAATGATAAAAAAAAGACAATCAGCAGTAACAAATAACAGTTTCAACTATGACGTTGATATGACCATGCAAAGTTAAATAGCATCTTTGATGGCAGACTCTTAGCTTTAGATCCTGTGATCCAGAGTTTCATCTTTTAATGATTTCATGCATTTATTTATTTATGAATGTTATTACACCAGGATGCAGCAGCGACATTAGAAAGTGTCTTAATCTAAATTAAAATACCATTGATACCCCCAGGTACTAGACAAAACATGTGAGGAATGCAAAAAGCAACACATTAAACCTAAGCTAGGATAAGTCACCTAGATCATAAAACAAGTGCTCCTCTTAACTTGAATAAATGTGATGAAATGATTTTATTTTTTTCAAAACTCACCGGAGAAGTCTGAGGAGTCAAAACTTGGCAAAAGTGTTTTCAAAAAAATGTGATAGGGCCTCCCCAGAAAAAAGGTTCGGAACTTGTTCCCTTAGATTTTAGTGATTCATTGTCAGATTTAGGAATAACGGAAGTTCACATAAAGACCGGTGGATTAAAGAAGTCCCTCTAAAGAGGTCTATAAAAAGGGATTTGTTTTAGTGTTATATAAATCATACAGAATAATGGCTTCATGTGTCGCTGCAATCACATCACACCTGCATTCAGAACATAAACCACTAAAGATTTCTCAGGTTGAACTCCCAGATGAGTTTTGGGGCATTCATATATCACTATCAAACTTGTAAACATTGCAAATGCTGTCAAATATTTTCAGCTCAGGGTTCATTAAGTCAATTGGTCCTTGAGAATTTGCACAGGCTTTTTTTTTTCTCTGCACATTGTGTTCTTGGATAAAGTGGATAAATACTGCTGCTTGGGAGGTTTTCGGTGTGGTCTCACAACAGAACATTTTGGTTTTTTTAGAGACAAACCTTGAATCCCTGATGGGAAGAAACATTTTATTTACTGAAAATTCAGGATAACCCCTAAGGCCTTTTTATTTCTTTTGAAATGTTTTTTTATTTTCTGTATATACAAGGTTTAGTAAAACTTGCAAGTGACCACTATCTATGCATGTTTATGCAACACAAAGTTTATTTATAGTCCAACATATACAGTAAAAGTAATCTTAGCTCTATTGGATGGATTGATAAGACACTTAATGTTATCTTCCTTTAAAACATTAAGAATTTAAAATTCTTCAAAGTCAAAGAGGATAATACAGTCTTTGCTCTCATGTAGTGCCTAAAATGTAGGATGAATGCAGCAAATGCAGGCTTGTTATGATAAACTGAGGTGAGGAACATGGTTAACAAGATAATGTTTTCTCTTTTTCTTGTTTTTCTGTCACACTGACGTATGGATGACATATGTGCGGTGTGTGTGGTGTTTGCGTTCGGACAGACTCGGATGATTGTCAGGGGCCAGTGGGGCCAGAGAGGGACTGACCTCGCTGCAGATGTTATTACACATCAGTGAGGCCGGCCATCTGATCATTAACCCTCAGTGCACAATCAAACCAATTTGTGTGTGTGCGCATGTGTTTGTACCCACTTTCCAGAGCTTTCCTAACTCTGTTTATGCTACTTTATTTCATTTAACGCTATCGATTTCTCTATGAACCACCTCCTCAAGGTCTCAAATGGCAGGACTCTGATCTGCACTCTGCTGCAATAAAATTGTGCCCTTTTTTTTTTCTTTCGTAATTTTGGACTTTCAAAACTGCAGAGACTGTATTTCAAAATAAGTCCTCTCATCTATCATCTCTGTTTCCAAGCCTTTTAAACTTACTACTTGTGAGGTGTAGTTACTCTTAATAATGCATCAGTGACAGTTTATTAGGTGGTAAATATTATTTCACCAAAGCGGAAGTCATTTTCTCCAAAAGAACATTGTAAAACTTTAATTGCCTCTGCTCAGCTCTAAGTTAAGCCTCTGTGGGGCCTGATTTAACTGCTGTCATTTATGTTAGGATTTAGTGAGTATCACCAGAACCAAACAAAGCTGGTATAAGAGTTAAAAGTTTATAAGAGTTCAAAGTTGATACTTTGACTAAATGGCACTTGCTATTTAGTCAAAGTATCAAAAGTATTTCTGGTGCTTCAAGCACCAGAAATTTGATTTGTGAACAATTCAATTTGCTTAATTTAAATTAACTTTTATTTATATGGCACAAAGTGATAGCAACAGTTCCATCAATGCGCTGAGCGGTCTCTTTAAAAGATAATAAAAAGTGTTCAGAAAGATACATAATTATGTAGGAACGACAGAACAGGAGAGGGAGAAGAGAGATTATATTTGACTACTCAGTGACATTTGATCTACAGGAAATTTAAAGTGTACACGTAATGCCCTCTTTTTAAAAAGCAGATATTGGATAGTGTATGATGTGAAGGTGTGTTTTTTTCATCTAGTGTAAAAAATGTATAAACAGTAGTTCTGTCAGTGTAAACAAAGGAAATTATCCAAGTGTGAAAGACCTGCTTACATCTTGTAGTTGTGCAGTTCCACAAACACAGCAGCATAGGTCAGCTCATCTCATTTTTTATTTTTATGAACAGTATGCTAACTTTATTTTAAACATATACATATAATGTATATGCACTTATACGCTTTGTCTGAACCCTGTTTTACACCTTTTTGCCCGCAGAATTGCCTTAATTCTATGTGGCATGTATTCAACAACGTTTCTCAGAAATTTTGTTCATATTGACATTTTAGCATCACAAGGTTGCTGCAGATTTGTGAACTACACATCCATGATGTGCCATCAGAAAATAGGTACACTGTGTACATATTTGTCAGCAACAACACTCAGGTAGGCTATGGCATTTAAATGATGCTCAGCCGATACTAAAGGGTCCAGAATGTGCCAAGAAACACACACCATTACACCATCAACATCCTGATTAGTTGATGATGGATGGATCCAAGCCTTCATGTGGTTTATGCCAAATACTGACTCTACCATCTGCTATGAGGCAACACTGCTAACCCCTGCACCACCGTGCTACCCAGCCATTTGAACAATTAAAATGAAATCATTTGTTTGCAAAGAACAACTTGCCTACTCCCTCTAGAAGTCAAAATTGTTCTCTCTGTTTTTTCAATAAATAAATAAACAAAAAAAAAACCTTAAGTAAACATTAACATTCAAACATTTGATAATTTCTGTTATTTCAGTTATGACTTATGATGAAATATTTCACTTTCCACTTTGAAATGGTTCATTACAATGGGCCAGTTGTTTTGTTTATTTTTGTTTATTTAAAAATAAACTAAACAATCAGACGTAAATGTTACACTTCACCTTCTCCTCAAATTCTCTTCAAACAGTTAACATTTTTTTAAATATGTTTGTAGAGTCATCATCCCAAAACAAAAGTTCTTACTTTATTATTAAGATTATTTTCTGGCTTTTCATTTGTTCATTTGTTATTTTCATAAGAATTACCAATAATGTCTGTTGGGACTTTTCATATTACTTTAGTTGTTAAATGTTCCTCATCGTTAGCTGGGTGAAACTTGTTAAATTGACACTTTTTAAAAGTCTGATATCTTTTAATGCCTTATCAAGCTCGGGGGATCGCAAGGTCAGAAAAACAGTTTGTTGGCGAACACACAAAAGGTAACCGTTTGTGTGCATGGCCAGCAGGCAGCATGTTTATTTGTTTGACCTGAGCCGTGTTCTCTATTAACGGCCTGCAAAGGAAGTCAGGGCCCTGCGGTCTGCGGCCTCCCGGGTAGCACAGATGAGACGTCCATCTGTTTATCATTAAAGCGTCGATCTGTCAACATGACCTGATCAAATAACTATTACACATTTTGGCAGCTGTGTGCTTATGGGTATACAAGTGTGTGTGTGTGTCCTGCTATGTGTACCTGTGCATTTGTCCTCGCCTCTTGTGCAATAAGAGTGTTTTTGCCAGGACAACTAGTAGGTTTATGTGAAACCACCCATTTTAAGCGTTTCGCTATTGTGTAAGATAAGTTGTAGGAGATTCATACATGTAAGCCTTTGTTTACTTAGAAAGGCAGGGTGGAATTAAAAGCTGCTTGCTTATGAGGTTTTGGTGTCTACCTTAAAGAAGACTTAACAGACAGCAATAATAATGTTAATATGTTGGTGTTTTAAATGCATTTACCTTTTTAAGGAAGTGACAACAACTGCTATTCAAGTTTTGACAAAGATTTGGGCTGATAAGTTGTGGAAATTGATGGATAAAGTCCCAGTCAGACATAAAGAACATATATATTAAGTCCTCAGATTACAGAAGCAGTCTGTTGTACTCATAAACAAGTTTTACTAGCTGAAATAAACTTTAAAGCTAAGTCCCTTCCAGTTTCTTCTGTTTACTGTTGAGTTGTGTTGTCTTTTTGTTGTTTTTTCCCCCTGGCTGTCAAGGAATAACTTTTAGGCTATACTGTTGTTATTATAGAGTCTATTGATACTACTGAGTTTATAAAACATGGGCATACTTTATTGATCAGAATAACGAAGCTAATGCAGAAATGCCTTTCATCTGATTTCTGTCGGAAAGGCCGACAAATTGTTTAGCTGTGGTTGCAAAAACACTTCCAGTAAGATAGAAGCCTGTGGGAAAAGGGCTTTTTGTCTTAACCTCTGTAAACAACAGTTCTTTTTTGGAATCAAGATAGAAACAGTGGAAATGTGCACACATGTCAAGGCTTCAAAACCAGAGCAATCAATGGGTGGAGTCCATCTTATATACTGTCTATGATGGAGACACAGTTGTGGGAATTCCACCAAAAAGTCATTTTAATGGACCATTGGCCTAAAAGAAGCTCTTTCCTTATAGCCTTCAGTGTTTTTCATGGCACTGGCAGGCTAAAAGACCAAACACACCTCAAACAAGACTTCAGCTTTGTCTTCAGGAGTCTTTGTAGGTGTCAGTTTGTCTTCAGGAGTTCCCAAAGCTTTAAAATGGTAAATGGGCTGCATTTGTATAGCGCTTTTCCCTAAGGACCCCTGTAGCTACATTGTAGCCACAGCCACCCTGGGGCGCACTGACAGAGGCGAGGCTGCCGGACACTGGCGCCACCGGGGCTAGTCATTTGTTTCGAATGTTATCATCCCATTGAATGCCTGTTATCAGTTGTCATCAGTCCCATTGATACGATGCCAGAGGTCGTCGTTAACCGCTTAGTTGGCTGGTTGGTCTATTATCACTCCATTGGTAGTGGCATGAATCACATTTACAGTGTTTAAGTGTTTGCTGAAAATATTCCACATTTAAAGTAGTGGGTTTGGTGGTTGCATAATTTAAAACATGTGGTTGACTATCACTTTAATGACAATGTTTCTTGTAACTGATGGGATTTTATTTACATCTGCTTCGGTGAAAACTCAAAATATATATTGAGATAAACCTGTGGGTATGAATTATGAAAAGACAATGGTCAGATTAGATCTATTATCTTGTTCCAAAACCCATTACATCCCATTGCATATGTACAAGCATCCACAGCAGGTGGTCTGTGGAATCTAGATACTTTGTTTTTCAGTTATTACCTTTCTTCCTACTACTAGGTGCAATCTACAGTTTCCACGTTCTCAACAGCAAGTGCAGTTTCTGCAGTCTGATTTATAATTATAGAATTGCTGACAACTGATAACAGCCATTCAATGGGCTGATAACATTCAAAGTCACTGGGTTTGTCAGGTAAATTATAAACTGAAGTTGTTTTACCTCACTGTACTGATGCTGCCATTCTTTCAGGAAGCAATGTTTTTAGATTTAATTAATGCAATCTTTTTATGTTTGATTAAGTAGTTCATCTAAAACCCAAAAAGTTGATAATGATGCTAGAAGAAAAACTAAAAAAGAAATCACCAAAGTGAAATGAGTTTTACTCTCAGGTTAAAGATCAGAATATGTATTTTATATAGATTTAAAAGGTCGTCAGTTTAAATATTAATAAATGTTAATAGCCAATGACACTATTTTATTTAAGAATTTTATAGGGTAGTACATGCCATTGGTAGTGTTATTATTTGGCCTGTTTGTGCTGTTTGCCAACTTATATACTCGGTGGTTGCTTAGCAACATGATGGCTTCATAATATACTGTTCATAATTCAACTTTGGCAGTATGATTCATTGTAAAAATTTAAATTACACACATGCTTTCCCATGCTTTCATAAGGTACTGTATGCAGTTTTCATTTTTGATTCAGTTTTACTAATTCTTTTCACTAAGACCTCATTTAGTTTTAGTCATAAGTTAAGCATGTAAAAAAATTGTTTTAGTCTTGTTTAGTTGGCTTATTATCACTAGATTAAAATAGATTAACTCTAAAGGTGATTCAGTGTAAAAGTTTGACATGTTTTTATTGGTGAGAGTTGCTGCACATAGTGCTTTAGGTGAGGTGGTAGAACAGGTCATCTACTGACTGGAAAGTTGGAGTTTCGCTTGGAGAGTAGAAAAGTGGTATATAAGAATCAGTCTGTATACAAAGCAACTTTGTTTTCCTTGATATTAAATGTGAAACATGTTTATATGTTTACTTTTTTTGGCTCCCAAGTGTTGAGATTATGTCACGTTTTTCCTGAGAAACCGAGCGCATGGGAGCTAAACCTTTACAATATATTCCTGAAGGTACTTCCAGGTGTAAAAAATCAGACTGCTTCTGCAAACATTTGTGAATGCGTTGATCTCAGGAGCTCAGTGAATTCCAGCATGGAAACATGATGGGATGCCATCTCTGCAAGTCCAGTTGTAAAGTTTCCTTGCTACTAAATATTCCACAGTCCACTGTTAGTGGTATTATAACAAAGTGGAAGCAGAATCAGTCACTACAGACCTCCAAACTTCATGTAGCCTATTAGAAAATATTATAAACATTTCTAAAGCTGTGACATGTACTAAACCCTTCGCAAATACCTCTAAGGCAAAGATAGAAGGTTACAGTGATCCCCAAACTCTTTGCCTTCTTGGGGCATTGAGTTTGGGATGGTCTCAGTGACTGGACATGAGCAAAGTCCATTATTATTGATCCAGATTCCATCCAGCAAGGCCACTGAGACACAGAAAACATACGTTTCTTCCTAGAGTCTGTAAACAAAAAAATAAAGTAGATTAAAAAATCTATAAGTAATTACGCATCCCTTTACAAAACATTCCACTTCTGTTCATTAAAGTTATCGTTAGTATGATTTCAGATTCAGTTTTAATTACAACAGTAGTTATACACATTAAAAAAATTGTTCTCTGTTCTCAATCCATTATCCACATCTCCATTGAAGAAAAGCTATTAAAGCTATTCTATATTTAATCTATAAAACAGCATTAAACATAGTATTAAAAAAATAAAACAGTTAATCAAAGTTAGGTCCATGATTTGTAGGGAAAAAAAGAGTATAAGCAGCTTTGCCAATGTACACAACTACAGAGGATTTTAAAATCAAACAATCAATACGACCAAAGCACAGATTTTCAGCTTTAATTCAGGGAGTTTCAACAAAAATAATTTACTAACTTTTTAGGAATTATAGCCATCTTTACACCAAGTTCTCTATCTTCAGGGGAATAGGAGAAACCAACTAATAATTTTAATTCAGATTGTGTTTACTCTCTTGAAATACTCAGCTTAAGCAAGTAAACACACTCTGAGCAGAGCAACCTTTAGCTGCTGCTGTTTCGTTGGGGTTTTTCTGCATTCAGTTTTGTAGTTAATAAATAAAAATCGTGCTCTGTGGGTTTGACATGGTCACTAAGGAATAGAAGACATGCAGAAAGTATTCACAGCGTTTCAGTGCTCACATGACATTTTTTCATGTCACGGCTTTATTCTAATATGGATTAAATACATTTTTCACTTCAAGATGTTACACACAATATCCAATAATGTGAAAAAGTTAGCTTAAAATTCTTGTAAACTTATTAAAAAATAAAAAAAACTAAAATATAACATGTGCATAAGTATTCACAGCTTTTGCTAAATACTTTGTTAAAGCACCTTTGGTAGCAATTAAAGGCTCAAGTCTTTTTGAGTAAGATGCTTCAAGCTTCACACATCTATTTCTGGGCTGTTTCTGCAATTCTTCATTGTAGAACCTCCTAAGATTGGATGAGCTGTATGGATACACAGACATTTTCATATCTTTCTACAGATGTTCAATTCAAGTCTGGGCTCTGGCCGGGCAACTTAAGGACTTTCACGGCGTGGTCTCAAAGCCACTCCTTTGTTATCTTGGCAAGATGAACATTTGACCCAGTCCAAGCTCCAGAGCATTCTGGAGAAGGTTACCAGCATGGATGTCTCTGTACATAGCTGAAGTCATCTTCCCTTCGACCCTGACCAGTCTCCCAGTTCCTGCCTCTGAATTTATTTATAATTGAATTTAACTGAATTCATTTCAATTTAATTCAGTTTTATTTATTTACATAGCACATAATCACAACAACAGTTGCCTCAAGGTGCTTTAATTGTAAGGTAAAGACCCTAAAGAAAATATAGAGAAAACTCCAACAATCAGGTAACCCCCTTTGAGAAAGCACTTGGAGACAGTGGCAAGGAGAAGCTCTCTTTTAACAGGAAGAAACTTAAAGCAGAACCAGGCTAAAGTTTCACATTTTCCCAACCTTACTTTTTATTCTAATAAATCACAACAGAGATAAGTTAAATAAAACCATGAACAAATACATTTAATTACTCCCAGGCCATGCACTTGGTTGTTTTCACATAGCCTTAATGTAAAATTCTGTCCACATTAATTTAGTACTGATATAATATCAATATATTTTATGTTCTCCAGTTATATGATGTAATAATGTATGGCAAAAATGAGCAAATCTTAACAGACATGGTGTTTATGCTTCCACTGATGTGAGTTTTACTGCTGCACTATTCATTTCAGTGTCACTTAACAGTTTACCACATGGTGCGTTCAGGTGGTAAACTGTAATGTCAGATACTAACTTGAGAAGAAGTTGTCTTTGACAACTAACATACATGTAATTGTGCATGTTGAACCGCCTCATCAAACAATGCAGTTATATATTCTGTATGTTCACTGTCATGCAGGGCCTTAAACCCTTGATATATTCATCAGCTGACACAGATTCAACATTGCCATCTTGTTTGGAATTGTAAGTCGTGAACTCAAAGCCTTTGGAGGACAAATAGAACACACAAAATACCTGCCAAGTGTTATAACACAGGCAGGAGTAACCTTACCTCTGGTTTCTCAATCACCTTCTTTGCTTTGGAGAGCAGCCAGATGTCATTCACCCAAAATGGGTGTAGAGATGAACTCAAAACAAGTGTCACATGTTGAATTTGTGGGTACACAGATGAGAAGAAGGGGTTTTGGAAGTTTTCTGGCTTGAGGTTCACTCAAAGAAAGTGACATTTAAATAAAAGTCGCTAATGATTTCAGTTTTTCATATCGTCTCTGAACGTGGAGGTAGAAAGAAAGATGTTTGGAGAGCTTTCCTGTTTTTCAAAACTCAAGCATATTCTACATATTCACACATTAAGTTAATTTAAAAAGTTCATAATTTGCTTGATGACAGTCAAACCAATTAGGTCATCTTTATTTCGCTTTATAAGGAATCTTTGTGATGTTCCTTAAGTCGATCCTGAACAACAAGTGTGGATGTCGCTTTAATCTGCTGTGAGGAGGCTGAAACTGTGGTAAAGTAACACTCAAGAGATCCCAGCAGAGCATTGCATTACAATGACTTTAAATTATAGGTTTTATTCATGTCACCCGTTAATCCTGTGGCAGAACTGTGTTTATAGAAACGTTAGATGCACAGCTGAAAGACTGGAAATATTTGGAAAAGGCTAGCCTGACTGATCAGGTACAGATTTGTTACCTTTGGACAGATCCAAACTAGAGTTTTTTTTATCTGTTTATAATCTCTTTTTTGGGGGAACTGAGTACAGCCATGTAGTGTACAGACATGAGAAAAGTTCTTGAAATGCTGAACTTTTTACAGCTCTAGCTTCAAAGTCTAACTTTGACCTTTAATATGTATGGTGAACTAAGCAACAATTACAATAATAAAAACATCTTTAGATGTTTCTTATCGTTTATATAAAAAGAATGGATTAAGATCATGTTCTCCCCTTTTTTCAGTCTAATCTACACTAACAAGCAGGATGTCTATAACCATCTTTTTTATTTGACTCTCTGCCATCAAACATACAAGCACAGGCTTTTATAAATACAAACCAAGTTTTTAGTAAGATGCAACTGAAATATAATAATGCAAAGTTTTGTTTTTTAAAATAATTAATAATGCAAGAAAATATGTTTAGTATGAACTGAGTGTATATGAGTCAAGTAAATGTTATTTGACCAGATTCCATTAAATGTAATCTTTTATTTTGTACTCATGTGATAAAATTGTGTGGAAAATTTACATGTAATCATATTCAAGGTCAGCATTTTGGGCATAAATATTTTTTGAGTGTGGTGCTTCTGTTCAGGCTCTATCAGTTCTTAGGTTTCACATATCACGGCATAACCATCATCAGAAAATGATCTGGTCTTCACCAGGTTCTAAAATTATTTACGTGCCATTATGTATTTGCTGAGGTCTGGATTTTGACCAGACCATTGCAACACCTCAAATCTTTCCCTTTTAAGCCTTTCTGGTTGTAGATTTACAGGTGTGCTTGGAATCATTGTCCTGTTGCATAACTCAGTTTTAGCCAAACTTTACCAGACAGACAGATGACCCTGGATTTCTCTGGTATGCAGAGGAGTTCATAGTCACCTCAATAACTGAAACTGGCTAAAAAAAACAAGCCCAAATGGTCACTTCTCCGCCACCGTGCTTAACAGTTGTAGGTGTTTGTAATAATATTCCTATGTTTGTTACTTCCCAGACATGCTGCTGTAAATTCTGTACATTAAAAAACAACCATATCAACTTTAGTGTGTTTGTCTAAAGGACATTTTTCCAGGAGTCTTGTCTTTGCAAACCTAAACCATGCTATCATGTTCTTTGATAGGAGAGGTTTTCTTCTTTAAAACAAGGCATACATGTTCAGTCTTTTACAGATTTTACTTCCACAAACTTTAATATTTAACATGCTAAACAATCGCTGTCTATAGTAGCTATTGCGATTTTTTTTTTCATTTCATTAGAGGATTGTACAGTCTGACTGTGGGGGGAATTTAATGGAATATGACGTCCACTCCTGGCAAGACTCACAATTGTCTGGAATCTTTCTGCCTGTGGAATATCAGACTTCAAAAATATAAAAATGTTTATCTGCCTTCTTAGACTGATAAACATTAACAATTACTTCTCCAAAGTCATTGATTTATTTGCTCCTTATCATCATGTTAAGAAAGACTTGAATGCTGCAAACCGGCAAACTGCCAAAATTTCTGCTTTTATAGAGTTTTTCACACCTGCTTATTATTAGTTAATCAACTGCATTTACAAGAAGCACCTGGCTGCTTCTTAATTCCAGTGGAAGCAGTAAGGGGTTATTTCTTCATTTTTATTTCTGTCTCATTTTCCCACACTGCTTCAGCAGTTTGGCTTAGTTTTTGTAAAATAACTATTAACATGTTGTGATTTATTATATGCTGTTCATCTGAGGTTGTATTTAACTCATTTTCAATTTAAAAAAACAGAAAGAAAAAGAAATTTCCCAAACTCTCACGTGAAAACAAAACAGAAAAAAAACTAAATAAAACTGTGTTCATTTAGCGTCACCGAAAAGAAAAAGGAAACAAAGATTTACAGGCCCCATAAAGGGAAATAAAACAATATTAAGTCCTCATCTGGAACTACAGATTAGAACATTTATCACAACCTGACTGGAGTTTTTTCCACATAAATGAGGTTATATAAAGCAGCAGAGCTATGTTGCTTCAGTAGAGCCAGCAGGGGTCTGTTTTGCTCAGTGAGTTGTTGACTGGTCTTCTGCTGGTTGAATGTACCAGCACAAAAACACCCGTGGGCGTGCATGCCTGTATGTGCTTTTTCTTTTTTCTTTTTTTTTCTAGAAACCCATGGGGCACTTAAAGGTAGGTCATGGTTTTTTCTCCTTAAAAAAGCACAGAAACAGGACTGGAACCTTTCTCCACAGTCTCCACAGGTTAGAGAACAGTGGAAAAATTAATTTGTTGTTGTTTCTTTGTTTTCAGTGTGTGTGTGTGTGTGGGGGGGGGGGGGGGGGCGAGTGCACGTTCCATATAAAAGAAGAGAAAACATCCCTTTGCCAGTAAAACTCTTTCATGCAAATTAACCAGAAAATGTTTTTGAAATACAGGAACAAATTCTCGAGATAGTTGTTTTGGATAGTTATTATTGATGCTTGAACATTAAACATGTATTTAATAAAGAAATTATGCTAAGTTTCAACTGATTGCAACTAATTACATATTTTCTTCTTAAAATCTTTATGCAAAAGAAACAACTATAATTGCTGAATTAATTTAGTAGAGGATCCGTATATACCTGAGAAACATTATACAAAATAGAATAAATTAAAATAGCTAAGCAAACCTGTGTTTCACTGTGGGTTGTTTAAGCAAACTTATTATTTCTCTGTTTTTGTTTTTGTTTTCAATGTATAGCACAAGCACAAATACCATTATTTGGAAAAGTAACATAAAACGATGTATAAATTTTCCATTTATAACATTAGGTAGATTCTGTGTGACTGAATTAAAGATAGTTCAAAGGAAGATTGATTGATTGATTGATTGATTGATTGATTGATTGATTGATTGATTGATTGATTGATTGATTGATTGATTCCATTACATTCATCTGACACATGAGCTTATTAACTACTTTGTGATTCTAAAAATTTGTACAAAAACAATTTGTAACCAATCATACTACAGTTTAAAGGCTAACCTATGTTATGTATGCAACAAGTGATATACACATTTTAATTAGTCTCTAAACAGATTCCATTATAATAAGATACACAATTCTAATGTAGACATCTCAGCAAAAGAATGTAAACTTTTAGTACTCTAATCATATTTCAGTGATATGCCTTATAATACATTTAGTTACAAATAAAAATTCAGTTGAGGACATCTTTGTAATTATGGATATAATATGGCTATATTTATATTTTCATGGCATAGAGGTGCACGTCATTTTAGGCTGTGAGATGACTAATTTTGATAGATATGTTATACATAAGAAACAAGGTATGGAGAAATAATCTATCAGAAAGCATCTATCAGTGAAAAGATGTTACTGGTTGCACTGTGGGGAATGCAGGATCTGGCATACACATAAAAGGTCATTATATTAGGTACACCTTACTAGTAGCAGGTTACATCACTTTTACCTTCAGAACTGGCTTAATTGTTCATTACACAGATTCAAAAAGGTGCTGGAGAGATTCCTCTGAGAATTTGATATTTACATGACATTACTTGGCTGACTGTATTTGCCTTAACCAGAGTTGGGTATGTTACTCAAGAAAAGTAATGTATTACACATTACTCATTAGTTTTCTTAAAAGTAATGCAGTACGTTATGAATTACTCACCAGAATAAGTAATTGTTCACACTATTTGTTACATTACTTTCTTGTTACTCTGTAAAATGTCCTGAATTGTACTGTAACATAATTACCAGCTAATAATATAAATCTTAGACTACAGTCTCACATACCAAGACAAATCCTTATACTAATGAGGATATAAATACGATTCTTCTTTTAGTGTTTACATATGAACACAAAGCCAACAACAAAAAGCAAAGACAAAAACTAGCTCAAATATACTTCAAAGCGATCACCAGGGCTGGACTGGTAATCTGACATACTGGGTATTTTTCAGGCCAGTGAACTTTTGGGCTGATGGACTGGCAGTACAAGCACTGACAGAAGCCCATTTGTTCATTTTCATTACTGATGCTGGATTGTCCAATCAAATCTCTTAATGTGAACAGCCCCTCCCCTTCTGTCGCTGTGGGCTCAGGCTTGTAGAAAAGGTTTAGTGTGGAAGAAGGGGCGTGAAGGTGGAGCTGGAAAGCTGCGAAAAACAATAAAAAGATGATAAAAATAAATTTTGGAAATTAACAAAATTCCTGAATTGTACAAAAACCACATTTTCTGTGTCAAATTAACCAACATGTTAACTGTTGAGACTGCTGCACCGCGAACAGCAGTATCATCAACAACTAGGCCTCACGGTAGCAGGAGGCTGGTGCTGGTAGCAAGAGCTGTGGAGAAAAGCAGCAGGAGAGACCACAGTCCCAACAGCAGTGTGAGGAAGAGAGGAAGACAGTGAAATTAACATGGTAAGAAAATAGATGGAAGGACATAGCTAGAGAGAAATTCAAGGATTCATTAAAGTGAATGGCTACGAGCCACTGCTAATAACTAAAGTGTAGCTCTCAATTATCGTCACATGCTGCAGTTCAACTAATAACTAACCCAACAACATCTCAGATATACATAATATAACTTCTTTTTTTTTTTTGAGCCATCATGGTGCACTGCTTGGGCAAAAAATGCACTGGCGATCAGTGATTCCACTTTAGTGACATGAACAGTGAATGCAAAGAGCTAAAGTTCTGTTTGCTGTATAATGTGGTTGTTACTGTACTGGATGCAGTTTCCGCTTTACCATCACTCTCTTGTCTCCATATCCCCACTCCTCAAAAGCTGTATCTCTGATTATAATGGGCCCAGGAAGAAAAATAATAATATTGCTTTTTGTTTCCATCTGCCTGGTACAGATAGCTGAAGAACCTTTGAAACACAAGTAACAGCATAATTGTAACTTTAATGCAATTACTGAATTTAGAACAGTAATGCATTACATTGCTTTAAACTGGGCTTAATGAGCATTTAAACACATGTATCTAATAAACTGGGTATATAAAAAAGTGTAAAAGAATTTGGTTTATATTAAAGACCAAGTATTTGGAAAGTGCAAGTATTAAATAACTTCCAGAAGAGAACAAAATACAGTCCAGTAAGTATCCAAAACATACAAGTTTCAT
>NW_024582718.1:550309-555720 GCF_018398535.1 Haplochromis burtoni
TTTTTTTTTTTAATTTTATCTCCACAATATATCAGACTGCCTAAATGTGATATTGATTTGCTCTCGTCTTATGTTGAAATGACTTTCTGTAACCAACAATGTCACAACAGAGGGAAACAAATATTTTTTCAGACAAAGTGGCACCAGAGTAAATCAAAGCAATTCTTTAGATATTTTGTGCTGTCAACAGGTTTACGTGACTTTTCGTACATTTATCTTCTGACAGAGACCAAATAATGGACAAACAAGTCCTTTGAAGAGCGGTAAAATACTGACCCAAGATGGCTGCTGTCAAATATGATGAAACAGGAGTCACATGCATGCAACTGTACACATGCAACATACCTCACATACTTAGAAATTTCCACTCCCTTTGTTGTTTCCAGTATTTATTGATGTGGGATATATGCACAAGCAACCTACAGATCATCATGTGTTTAGCTTCGACCTCTCACCAGCTCTTACTTCTCATTTTACATGCAAAATTAGTCTCTGTTTGAATTGCAATAATTACATTTAATATATCTAATGAATACACGTTGAGTGTAATTGTTCTGTTACTTTTTAATGTCATTTTAATTCTTAAGTTTAGTAAGTTAGTTTGTAGACAGAAAATAAAGCAACATTAATTACCTAACCACTCTTAGAGTTACACCCATCTGGAAGGATCAAGGGTAGGTACACAAGTGAGTAAAACTACAGACTGAGATGCTCTTTTTAAACCCTGATTCAGTACTCGTTTTGTTGTTTACAGTTTAATCCATAGCCAAGAAACAAGAGGCCATTTTGCTTCTTGCCGGACAAATTTCCATTTAAAGCATCTTGCTGCTAACATAGTTACCTGCATATACCAATTTGTCTACAGGTAAGGTTGTGACTTACAGTTTAGCATAAGTTTTGCACATAAAATACTTTTCAATTGATACAGTAATTGGTAGTAATAGTTTCCAATTTCTAAATGCTACAGGAGATACAGCCAGTCTTTTTTTTCTTTCTTTCATTTGACTCTGGCAAGGTTGACATGCCATCTCCAGGACCTCAGTGTTTTAACACTGCGGTGGAGTGTGGTTTGTGGCTCCGCTGCAAGGGATGGATTGAGCAGTGGGTTCGGGGGACAGTACCTCCACAGCTGAGGTCCATCACACAAACCACGCCTTCCCTATTTCAGTAGCTGCTAGGGCCCAGAAGAGATCTCTGAGGGTTGGAGAGGACAGCATTGACGGGAGCGCGCTGGAAAGCGTACAGCCTAAAACAAACTGCCATGTCTTATGGTCTTTGTGTCACAAACACATTTAACAGGTCTCACTCAGGTTCATCCCCTCAGCTGGCAGCAGAGCAGTAAATTAAAGTTAATCCAGGCACACCTGGTTCTGTTTTTATCTTCATACTTGTGTGTAATCACATGTGAAAAAAAATATTGACAGCAGTGAGCATGTTCACGTGGCAGCTGATTTGTGGCAGAAGTAAAGACAGTAAAGTTACCATAAGGCCACAAAGAAAGTATGATTGAAATGAACCTGAATTTTCTTTAAATGAAATAATATTTTATTCTGTATAAGATGGTCTGTTACATAACAATCATCTTTTGTGTGACACATATAGCAAAGGCTGTTTTTATCCTTTCCTTTTATATCTGGAGCCTGTTTTCTGTGACTGATATAGATCATGCAGAAAAGTGGCATATTAACCCCTCATCATTCAGGTGTTCAGTAACCTGAGACATATGGCGTGCTCTCAGAAATGAAACACAAAATGACTAGAAGAATACTACACACACAAATATTGGTCTTTCCAGCACAGTTCCTACAATTTTCTGCCAATACTCATCAGTGTTGATTTAAATAATTTGTTCAGTTCTTAGAAAAACTATCAACCGGAAATCCACGTAAAACTGAATTTTACTGTACCGTGCCCAGGATACTCTATTTAGGATTCAAATATTTGGCACCCCCTCATGGTAAACTAGAAAAATAGACAGACAACTCAGAAGTGTGTTTACACGAACAACAAAGTATCTCCTGAGCATAGAAAAATGCATATTGTGCTTCACTTAGAGGGGATTTAGTTTTCAGTACAGCATGGGAAAACACAAAAACAATGGGAGGAGTCCTTGTGGTCTTTTGCTAACTGCAGGAGATACTATGTTTTTCCTTTCTGGTCTGAAAAAACTGACAAATCAAACCACAGAATTTTTAAAATGTTGGAAGTTGTAATGAACACCAGCTACAGCAGTCAGTGAGTTTCAAACTGCTACCATTACCCATGAAAAGTTGTGCACTAGGTCATCTGTTATTGTTTCATATTCTGCATCACAGTCTATCACAACATATTCTAGATGTAAAACTTGAGTTCACAAAGCATATTAGCAAATGTACTGTATTTACTTCCCAGCACTGTTGTTGGTGCACACATATTTTAAACTCCTAATACTTTCTGGTATAAAAGGAAGTAAATACAGTACAATATCAGTAAATACTGATTTTCATCAAAAGAGCTTCAGTGTTACTTAGATCAATAGTGTCCTCTGCTGTTCACATTCACATCTACAGTACAGGCTGGGGCACAACATACTGAATTTAGATTTGTGATTTAAATTTTCAACATTATCAGTCTTAATAATCATGTCTTCATTTCATAAGCAAATATCTCAGTTATCCTGATTACATCAAGGAAAAAAGGTGTAAAACAATGGAAGAGTTTAATGAGAATTTTAAGTCCACTCTGATGCATATAAATTCTCTACGTTTACCTTTTAAAAGTTAATGGTTTTATTATTAATATTATTACGACATGTATCTTTGTATCATGTGCTTACAATATGTTGTGTGTACTGTATCTCAGTTATGACATTTTAAAACATTTCTTTCTTTCTTTTTTAAATGAATACAGCTGAAAGTGGTCAGTACATCTGATTACATTAAATTATTCTAATCGTCACTGAAAAGTACACAATGTAAGGATTAACTGTTAAATCTTGGTTCACAGGACTGGAGCTGCTAATTGGGCTTATGTTGTTAACAGACAATTTTTGGGGGGCTTAAGGTGTAGTCAGAGAATATGTAAAGTACTCTATAAAGAGGAAACCAGGTTTTAGTAACAACATCTTGCTCCTTACTTTCAGATCTGTTCATAGTGCTTTGTCCTAAAGTATATAACAGATTGGGCATTTTTTTCAAGTTACACCTGAACAACGTTTTGATTACAGTCAGGTTTAACCATTGCCAAATATTAAACCACTGTTAAAGAGGAGCAAAGCGTGAAAACAACACATTGCTGATGAGTGTTATTTTTGATTTACAAGTATTTTTCCATCCTTATAATCGTGACCCTGGCCAGTGAAATGATCCAGGGAGCTGCCAGTCCTTTGACATTAGACAGGACACGGTTAAACCCCACTTTGCTGTACAGAACCACGGCTGCCATTTGGGTGGAGGTAGTCTGCAACACCACCTTGGAGAAGCCCCGTTCTTTACAGAAGTCAACCGTGGTCTGAGTCAACCTAAAGCCGAGGCCCATCCGTCTATACTGTGGGAAAATGATCATTCTGAACATTTCCCCATACTTTTCTGTCCCACTGTGTTTAGCTACCACAGCCACCATACCAACAACCTGGGCTCTCGCTCCAACCTCAGCCTCAGCCACCCAGAAACAGTCATCAGGTCTGCTGAGGAAATTCCCAGGGATGTCCTGCATGTCGTTGCGAAGTCTCACCCTGACGACGGTGGCATATACTTCATGACAGCAGTAGTAGATGAGACCTACCCAAGCTGCTGGGAACAGTACAGCCCCAAACACAGAGCCAAGGAGATAACCAACAACACACAGAGTCGGGGTGATGGTGAGGTAAAGGGGACTGGTCATGGCGTTATAGAAACATGGACGGATATGCTCCAAGGTGCCAGTACTGAAGAGGGTGAGCACTGTGTCCTTGTCTGCAGGACGGTACCGACGGATCACCAGCTGCATGACGAAAGTAACTACAAGGAAAATCATAAAACAGTAAGAAATGCTGTTGTTATTTACACTAAATTACATGACCCTTAAGGAAAATTATTTTTTTTACTTAGTTTCCTTTTTTGTAATTTAATTAGATTTTATTAAGTCTGCTTATGTGTAGCACTGTTTGTGGTTGTGTTTAATACAACATTTAGCTGCCACGGGGCGATCTGCGCTAACTTGCTGATGGAGATTTGCCGCGTTAATGCGGTTCTGGCATTAACGTCATTTCGACGAGATCAACACTGACTGGGTTAAATAGCTCTCTATTAGGTTTTTGTGCTTGGCATGACTTTCAGATTCAGTTATTTATGTTACAATCTTAAAATTGAATCAATGTATTGTAAAAACAACATCCAACAGCCACTTTATTACAGGTGATACAACTGCTTGTTGACATACATTTTTAGCCAATCACATGGCAGTGACTCAAACCTATTTGGCAAGTAAACATGCTCACAATATGCTGCTGATATTCAAACCAAGCATCAGAATGGGGAAGAAAGGTAATGTGAGTGACTTTGAACATGGCAAGGTTGTTGGTGCAGAAACTACTGATTGACAGGGTCTTCCTATACAGCCATCTCCTAGGTTTACATAGGGTGGTCTAAAAAAAAGAAAAGATCTAAGGAGTGCCAGTTCTCTGGATGAAAATGCTTTGTTGATGGGAAAAGGCAGAGGAAAATGGCCAGACAGCTTTCAGCAGATAGGATAGAAACAATAATTCAAATAACCACTTGTTACAACGAAGTTATATAGACGAGCATTTTTAAACATACTCGGCTATGAACAGAATGCTGAGACTAAAGTGTCAGCAAAATTTGACAACACAATACTAGAAAAATGTTGCCTGGTCTAATGAATGTGTTTTCTTGCCACACTTTGGGCCCTTAGCACTGGCTGAGCATCTTTTAAATGTCACAGCCTACCTGAGTATCATTGCTGACTCTTCAGTAGCTGGGCCCACGTTCTCATTTTAGGTTTGACAGTGTTTTAGTAGGTAAAGGTGAATGCTTGGACATTAATTGAGGTGCGGTTTGGGGAAGGCCTCAAAGAGGACTGGTGATGGCTCCCGGGCCTGGCAGATCCCCATGTACTAAATAGGAGTGAATAAGTTAAAGAATTGAGAACAAGGAGGGAGGGAGGATGGGGCACGTGAACCAGAATGAACAGTTTGCAGAACTGGGGGGAACCTATATAGATGACAACCGGAAGGAGCGTGTTTGGAGGCGTGGTCCCGCTCCTGAAATTCTGATACATAGTCTCCAATACTTGGGTAGTATTTATCACCACAGTGTACCAGTGCATCCTTTGATGGCAGCTTTCATCAGGATAAAGCACAATGTCATAAAACTCAAATAATCTCAAAGTGGTTAACGGTGAGTTCACTGTACTGAAATTGCCTCCACACTCAC
>NW_024582718.1:556532-558484 GCF_018398535.1 Haplochromis burtoni
TGTTCCTGTTAATGATAAACTACAAATTTACCCTAAATTACTAAAATATCGATATTTTAATGTGAGAATCGATTCTAGAACATAAATGATTGGTATCGGAGGAATCGATATTTCAGGATCGATCCGCACATCACTATCATTCAGCAACAGCACAGGCCTGTTCGTGCACCATCAACAGCTCTCTAACAGACCTTATCCAACTTAATAAAAAAACGAAACAAGAAACGATTATATGAGTTGCTGTGTAACACATTTGTCTGCTAGCCATATTACAATCGCACAATTACCTCTGCCTTTACGTTAGTGAACTTGCACAGGTTGATCCTTCATGAGAAGAGTTCACACGAAACAATGAAGAAGCGCAGCAACACCGTGAATCAGCTCAACTTCTAGGCTGGTTAATAAAACACAAAAGCTTGACTCTCAAAGCCCATGTAATACTTCGATGGGATGATTCGGTTCAAAGTACAGCTGTAAAAGTGTTAAACATCCTCTACTGTTACACAAAAATGTTACACAAAGTCAACCATGCAGAAAGTTTTCCTAATCCACGCCATTATCCTGCAGAAATCACAACCTTCCAACAACCTGCGGGGCCGAAAAACGAAGGCAACGCGGAAGTGTCAAAAATCGCGGAAATTATGGTTCAGCGGGAGTAGCGCGTTTGCAGTCTATCTGGGGGCTGGCCAGTCTATCTGCAGAGAGCATGTGAACGCTGGCGACAGTGTGAACAACTCGCAATCAATATTTCTGTGAGTTCAACAAACTGAAATACAGCTCATGGCTTCTTCTTCTTCTTCTTCTTTGTGTTTAACGGCGGTTGGCAACCAACGTAAAGGAGGGGCTCATGTCATCTCAGTCCTAATTTATACTTATGAAGTCAGCTGCATAGTCCACTGTTAACGTAGTTGCCAGTGTTGTATATTAAAAAGAAATATAATCTGCTAAAAAGGGATTTGCACTTATGCCATTTCTTGTGTAACAAAGATTCTTCTGTTATCTGTGGGAAGAATCAAACATCAAAGTTCATGTTTCGACAGTAGTATCATGTGGAGATCGCTTTACAGTCTCTTCGGGCTGGTTTTCATATTTGCTTTGTGTTGTCAACTTTGTGTTCATAAACACTGCAAAAGGGATTCTATATGTGTCCTCATTTGAATAAGGATTTATGTTGGTGTGTGGGACTGTAACCTTAGGTTTATAATTTTATCTGGTAATTATGTGACAGTGCATTTCAGGCCATTTTATGGAGTAACAGGAAAGTAATGTAAAAAATAGTGTACCAAACTACTTTCTTTGGCAGGTGATTAATTTAAGAAAAGTAATACATGTCTAATACATTACCTGTACGGTCTACAGACATTGTACACTACTTTTCATGATTAACAACCCCAAAAGTGGTTATGCTGTGCAAACATTTTTAATGTAGGTGAGGAAAAAATTCTGTAAACAAAGAATGCTTTCAAAAATAGAAGTGTCAATCATTTATTTTCATCAATCAACAAAATGCAGTGAATGAACAAAAGAGAAATCTAAAATCAAATCAATATTTGGTGTGACCACCTTTTGCCTTTAAAACAGCATCAGTTCTTCTGGGCACACTTGCACACAGGAACTCGGCTGATAGGTTGCTCCAAACATTTTGGAGAACTAACCACAGATCTTCTGTGGATGCATCCTTCCTCACATCCTTCTGTCTCTTCATGTAATCCCAGATACACTAAATGTTGTTGTGATCAAGGCTTTGTGGGGGCCATACCATCACTTCCAGTACTTCTTGTTCTTCTTTACACTGAAGATAGTTCTTAATGACTTTGGCTTTATGTTTGGGGTCGTTGTCCTGCTGCAGAATACATTTGGGGCCAATAAACAATCATTTATATTTCTGAAAGCATTCTTTGTTTACAGCATTTTTTCACACCGGCCTAAAACTTTTGCAGAGTATGTGTATA